>NC_045453.1:34421252-34428433 GCF_002776525.5 Piliocolobus tephrosceles
ATGGATGGATAGATGGATGGATGGATGGATGGATGGATGGATGGATGGATGGATGATGGATGGATGATGGATGGATGATGGATGGACAGATGGAAGGATGGATGGATGGAGGGGTGGGAGAAGGGGAGGGAGGAATGGGTGGATGGATGGATAGATGGATGGATGGATGGATGGATGGATGGATGGATGGATAACTAGATGGAGGACTAGATGGAGGACTAGATGGATGGGTGGACAGACAGAGGGAGGGAGAGATGGACAGAGGGAGGGATGGGTGGGAAAATGGAAGGGAGGAAAGGAGAGAACAGGGCATTAAAATTGATTAATGATAAAACAATTACTGGAGGAAGCATGGATTTTACCTCCCCATGCCAGGAATTCCGATGTTTCTGGCTTAGTGAAGAAGAACTTTGGGAAGTCCAAGGTGATTCTCATCTGTGGAACATTGTATTACTCTCACGTTTGTAGGCTTATGGCATTTGTTATGGAAACGTTTTTATTGTGGAGCAATCTACCTGTAAGCAAATCCCCTGAAGGCAGAGATCAGCCGCTCACCCATCTAGTATTTCCCTTTTATTGTGAAAATGCATTCAGTGAGAAGATGTATAAGAACCAATTGTGAATGGTTCTCTTTCAGCTAGTTTTCAAAAAATCCGTATCTTTTTATAAAGATGGAAATGACAGCCCAGAGTCTATTAAAATAAATATAAAGTCACCATGTCGGGGCCTGGCAATGGGACTGGCTGCTTACGGCTTTGATTCAACATTTTCTCCCTGGAATGTGTTTACGGGAGTTTATAGGCTGCATGTGAATGTGCAGAGTACGGAGAAGTGCACGCAGCTGTATTCTCCACGTCTGTGCGGTATAGGGCAGATGGTAAGTCTTGAGATCCATATGTTTCTTATAAAATTCTGATCTTTGGAAGGATGAGTAATAGACATTAAGACGGCAGAGAAAGAAACAATCACAAGAGGAAATCATGCATTTCAGAGGCAGTTTCTACTTCACAAGGAAAGTCTCCAGCAAAATCTACTGTATCTTGCAGTGAACGGCACAGGTTGCTTTACTTGGAGCTGTCACGGTGCATCTGGTGTCCCCCGAACCGCGAGTCGTGGACGCCCGTGGGCAGGTGCCCCAGGAGTATGGCCCAGGCGGATGGTACCAGAACAGGGTGGGGTGCTAGAAGAGCACCCTAAGCTGCATGCATCTGCGTCCTCAGATCCTGCAGATGGGCCAGGGATTCAGAACCTTGCTGGTAGCTTGTCAGTCACCCACAGAGTGAGATGCATACTTTGTTGATAGAATGAGATTTCATGCTCAGGTCAAATATGAAAATGTGTTTGCTTGTGAGGGGCATGATCTGTAGAAGACTCTTCTTGTCATACAGTTACCACACACTGGCCTCCTCCTTCGAGCCAGGCTCTGTGCTAAGTAAACGATCCTGATTAAAACCCTGTTTTCATTGGCCATTCTTGCACGAGCCACTGCCTGCCTGCCGTGGGGTGAGGTGCACCGCCTAGCTCATACTTCACAGTAGAGAGCAGCCAGAGGGTCGGGTGGGAGTGGGGAGGCTGGGTTCTTCCTGGCGGTAGGTGAGGCTGTAGCCCCATTACAACCACATCATCCCCTTCTCAGGAGCTCCTGGTGTCTGGGCAGGTGGGCGTGGCAGGGACTACAGCCAGGGCTGGGTCTGTCTGGTGCTTCTCCACTGTGTGTGGATTCATTTAACAGGGTTGGCTGACACCTACTGTGTAGCAGGGATTGTAGTGGCATCGGACAAAGTCCCTGCCCTCTGGACGCCAAACATTCTAGAAACCCCCAAAGGAATAAATGCAGCCGGCGGCCGTTGCTGCTGGTGAAGGAGGCTGTCAGGGTGCTGTGAATGAGGGGGACTGGCCGGCCTAGGAAGTGGCCTGGGAGGTGCTCAGAGGGTGGCAAAGGGGCGGCCATGCGGCTGAGCCCTGTGGGAAGGGCAGGGGGAACATGCAGCTAAGGAAGCAGCAAGCGTGGAGCACGGGGCCCCAGCCTCCACCTTGCTTATGCTGGTCAAGTAGGTCTGATGTTAACCAAATCAAACTGCAGGGGCAGGGACATCTCGGACCCTTTTCTACAAAATAGCCTTGAGCCTGGGCAGAATCTGGAGGCAGCCGTGTCCTGGCCGCCTGTGCCGTGTCACACACGAGGTCCAGCCCCCTGTGTTGCTCCGCAGCTGGGCTTCCTGGGCTCCATCCTGGAGGCTGAAAGGCTGCTGGGGGTTCAGGCTGTGACCCGCTTGTGAAAATTTTAGGGCTTTCTTGGGTAGTTTCATTTTATCTCAAAGTCTTACAAATCATCTTAGCATTTTTGTGCAAACGGCTCCCAGCGCTAGGCTAATCCTCACCAGCACCTCAGACCTGCTCCCCCCACCCAGCCCAGCAGCCTCCCTCAATCTGCAGCCCCCGGCTACCTGCCCTGACCACCCCCGATGTGGGTGAGGTTTCTAAACTGCTCCTGAACCTTCAAACACACAATTCATCCGTAAATATTTGCTCACTGTGTTTCTAACCATGTTATTAAGATATAAAAACATACCATGAAATTCCCCTGTTCACAGTGTACAATTCAATGGTCCTTAGTCAATTCACAGAGTTCCATTTATAGTGTAGAGTTGAGTATATATTACAGAGAGCAACTGTTGCTGTCATCTAATTGTGAAACATCTTCATCACCCAGCAGGGAAACCCCGTACCCAGAAGACAGCCACTCCCATTCCCTGCCCCGGTCCCCTGACAGCCACAAATAAGGCCTTCTGTCTTTCCATCTCTAGATGTGCCTAGTCTGGATATTTTATGCAGATGGGATCGTACGATATGTGGTCTTTGGAATGGGCTCTTCTGTCACTTAGCACAGTGTTTTTAAGGATTCCCCCGTGCGGTTTAGGTCTGTTCCTGGGAATATATTGTGTTGCCTCACTCTCCATGCACTGCTACTGGCTTCAAAGCTGTCTCCACTCAACTCATGTCTCAAAGCAACTTGGTCTCTCTGCCACCCTTTGTGTAAAGTGGAGTGACCACCCCTCTCCACAGGCTCATGACGGGGATTGAGTAAGAGGCCCGTGTACCAAACCATCCTCGCTGTACCTGCCTCGTAAGCAAAGCCTGGGCCCCTTCATCTCCCCTGCGGAGAGCGCCTGCTCTCATCAGTCCGGTCTCTCCCCTTTGGACTGCAAAGGCCGCTCCTCGGTCCCACCACCTCGCTGTTTGTGGCACTTTCTGTCAGTGTCATGATTCAGTCCTAGTGACCACCACCTCATGCCAGCCGGGTCCCTCAGCCTCTGTGTTTCAGGCTCTGACTGCGCCACCCACACCCCTTTGCACAGGGTGAGACTGTCCTCAGACTCCCTCCTGCTATCCGGACTCAGAGCATCCGAGGCACCTGCCCTGGGAGAGCTCCTGGACTCCAGTCCTCAAAGGGTGACCCCTCGTCCCATGTGCACCCCCAGCCCCCTGCAGAAACCTGGAACACACTTGATTCTCAAACCTTCCATTAATCTCAGGTGGGATAGTCCAGGCTGTGGGATCCCCACAGGGTGGTACCCACACACCATGTAACATTCCAGATGGCCGAGTTCTAGAAGCGAAAGCTACTCCTTCCAAACCCCGCTCCTGCCTTTCATCAGAGAACACTGTGCAACTCTTGAAGATCTCAATAAATACGGAAGGCAAAAATAATGTCAATGTTAGCACCGTCAGAGGTGATGAGATTTTTTTCTTCCAGTGGAAATAGACCAGCAGCATCTGTACCGATAATTTTATAGACTTTTCTGCCAAGAGAATGAGGATCTTGCCAGCTTTTCCTAAAAGAATCAGAAGTTTCACGAAACTCCTGGAGTTCTACAAACTGTTTGTGAATCTGATGACAGTTGGTTTCCTCGCAGAGCTCTTTGTTAAGCACTCACCAGTCTCCGCATCTGCGTGACTGGAAGGCCTGCCTATGAGTGCCAGTAATGGAAAGTCTGGGGAGAACAGAAGCCCAACTGTGTGTGTGTGTGTGTGTATGTGCGTGTGCATTCCTGTGTGTGTGTATATGTGTGTATGTGCGTGTGCAGTCACGTATGTGTGTATGTGCGTGTGCATTCGTGTGTGGGTGTATGTGCGTGTGCATTCGCGTGTGTATGTGTGTATGTGTGCATTCGTGTGTGTGTATGTACACGTGCATTTGCATGTGTGTATATGTGTGTATGTGCATGTGCATTTGTGTGTGTGCATTTGTGTGTATGTGCGTGTGCATTCACATGTATGTGCATGCACGTGTGTGTGCATACGTGTGTGTATTCCTGTATGTGTATATGTGTGTATGTGCGTGTGCATTCGCATGTGTGTATATGTGTGTGTGTGCATTTCCATGTGTGTATATGTACGTATGTGCATGTGCCTTTGTGTGTGTGCATTCATGTGTGTGTGTGTGTGCTTGTGTGTATGCATTCATGTGTGTGTATGTGTGTATGCATTCACGTGTGTGTGCATTCATGTATTACATGCACGTGTGTGTGTGCATATGTGTGTATGTGCGTGTGCATTTGTGTGTGTGTATACGTATGTATGTGTGTGTGCGTTCGTGTGTGTGTGTATGTGTGCATGTACACGTTCATGCATGTGTAGGCATGTGTGTAGGGTTTGTGCATGTACAGCACAGAGGGTGATTAACTTGCTATCAGATCCTCTCGAGTCAGGTTAAAGCTTCCCCTCCAACTCGCACCTCCCCACACAGCGACTGTCCCCCCGACTAGCAAGGTGTTTTTTCATCGTGATCATCACCCCTGGGTTCAGCTTAGGCAGTGCCCTTGCTGGAAGTCTCTGCTCTGAAGATTTCCAAGGACTGTGGCAGGTGATTGGTGAGGCGACCTCCCCACATGCCCTGGCCAGTCCCTCAGACTTCACTGGCAACATTGAAGTGTGTGTTCAGTGTCCACTGAAGCAAACCACACCCTTTCCAGAAAGCTGCAGAGGTGCCTTCCTCTCCCGCTCCACGGCCTGTTGTCCCGTTTTTATTTCTGACACCAGACATCATCCACTGGACTGAGCTGGACAGTGTCTCCTCTGCCCCTTTCCCTGTTGGGGTAACTCGTTCAGGGGAGTTTCTTACAAAACCCCCTCTCCCTTGTTGGTGACCGTCTGTACTCGAGGCCGCGTGGTGCCGGGAGGAAGGAAGGTGTGTGAAATGGACCCAAAAATGCAGATGGGCGCCCGTGGGAACACACGG
This sequence comes from Piliocolobus tephrosceles, assembly GCF_002776525.5. Taxonomy (NCBI): domain Eukaryota; kingdom Metazoa; phylum Chordata; class Mammalia; order Primates; family Cercopithecidae; genus Piliocolobus; species Piliocolobus tephrosceles. Next base: position 34,426,495 of record NC_045453.1, read on the forward strand.
ACACTGTATCCTCAGGCACAGCCTGGGCGGGACTTGCTGACTCAGGCAGGAGTTTAATCAGTGACTTTGTTTCAATTCCAGAAAACGACCCAAGAGTTAATTTAGGAGTAGTTTTAAGCACAAAGAGGAAGTTTATCTAAAAATAGATTTGACAAAATGTAAAACAGGCTAGGGTTTCCTCTCTGCCAAACAAATGCATGTAAGTTTTTTAAATTCCCAAGTAAATGATTCGGAAATTCTTTCTGCCTTAGAGTCTGATCAAAGGGAAGTCTTGACAGGAAGCATTTATCACAGGGAGCACCACCTGATGAAGCAAAAATTTATTAAAAAAAAAAAAAAACAGAAATGTGGTCCGTGGCCTATAGTTTCAGTGTGTCCAGGGCATAGAAAATAGTTCCAGTAAAAGGACTTAGCCTACCTTAGACCACAGGGGAGCTTGGGGGCTTTTGGGTTTGGGTTTTCTAGTATTCAAGTCCTTTCTCAGCAGGAAATGAAGTCACATTCCTTAAGGACAAGCATTTACCTTGTACTGGCTTAGATATTATTATGCCTTCGACTCAGATAGAATTTAAGTGCAGGAGCCTCGGGCATAGACGAGCAACCCTAGACTGGAGGAAGCTGGCCCAGTGGAGTGGACAGGATCACAGGACCCCGCCGACATCCCAGGCCTCCCCTACGGCAGCCTCTGAGCTTCTGCAGGGCCTCTCCTAAGCTGAGCTCACAGGGGTCAATGTTAGGGGTGACGTCATGACCAGAAATACCCTTCTGCCACTGGTTTGTCTTTCCACCACCATTAAATTGAGCAATGCCATGCAATAGCTGCCGGATCGAGGGAACTTCTCCAGCTGAGGTCTTTGTCTTTCTCCCTCCTCCCACCTTCCTCGTCTCTCCCCGCTGTGTCCTCTCCGCACCGACACCCACCACCCAGTGTCTGAAGGAACTTCCTTCTGAAGGATGGTTTATTAAGCACTTCCGGAACAGCCGTCAATCTAATAATGATAAAAACAGCAGCAAACACATTGTGGGTCTTCAGGTGCCCTGCCCTGACAGCCGCACTAACTCTTGGTCCCCTGGACGGCACTCTGGGCAGGACTCCTGCTCCTCGTCCGCCTTCCAGAAACACTGCGACACGGGCTGGAGTCCTCCAGCGCCTCGCAGCATCTCTGCAGCTCCGGAGCCTTTACGGAGCCCAGGCTCCCTGACTGGGCCCGCGCCATAGCCGTGTGCTTGCTGCCTCTTCCGTTCATAGAACTTCCGCCAGGGCCCACAACTGAGAGTCGTTCCTCAATCTGAGAGCTGTTAAGGAATCAATTCGTCTTTTAAATTATGGTTTTGATTGTTTTTTTCTGATAAGTAACATATTATGCATAAAAATTTCACACACAGGAGTGTGCAGCCCAGTGGGGGAAACATCCCTGTCATCTCAGCTGCTTAGAGGGAAGCACCACTAGTGAGGTGGTCCTCCTTCCAGATCTTCTCCTTTGTAGAAAGTGAAAAACGCACATGTATCATGTATTTTATTCTTTCGAACCAAAAGCGCCGTTGGACCTGCCTTTGCAGCTCCCTCCTCTTCTTCCCTGTGTGTCTTGAGAGGATACCATGTTCCACTTCGGGTGAATTTCTCCTATCTGTGGGTGGCTGTGATTGATTCACACCAGCCCCATCGCCACTGGACACTGGTGACAAGTATAAGTAATGCAGTTGGGCTGGGACAGTGTTTGGTGAGGTGATGTGGATTCGGGCTGCGACAGTGGTTGGTGAGGTGTTGTGGAATTGGGCTGGGACACTGGTTGGTGAGGTCATGTGGAATTAGGCTGGAATAATGGTTGGGTGAGGTGATGTGGAATCGGGCTGGGACAGTGGTTGGGGAGGTGATGTGGATTCGGGCTGGGACGGTGGTTGGTGAGGTGATGTGGATTCGGGCTGGGACGGTGGTTGG
>NC_045453.1:34428533-34482867 GCF_002776525.5 Piliocolobus tephrosceles
GAGGTGATGTGGATTTGGGCTGCGACGGTGGTTGGTGAGGTGATGTGGATTCGGGCTGCGACAGTGGTTGGTGAGGTGTTGTGGAATTGGGCTGGGACACTGGTTGGTGAGGTCATGTGGAATTAGGCTGGAATAATGGTTGGGTGAGGTGAGGTGGAATTGGGCGGGGACAGTGGTTAGGTGAGATGGGGTGGTCATCAGGCTGGGACCATCTGCTGTGACTGAGACCTGTGTGCATTCTCATTCCTGGGAGGCTTCCAGGAGGTGGTGACATTGTGTGTGATCAGCATGTGTTAGCTAAGTTTGGTGCATTCAGAGACCAGCTCTGAGTCCATTGCATCAGCCCCAGGGTGGCGCAGGTGATGCCAGGAGGGAGGAGCCACAGGGTTTGCTGTTCTGGGTTGGAAAGGCCGAGGTCAAGGAAGGACTGTGGACCTGCTCGGCTGCCCACTCAGTGTCCCTGCCCAAGCATTTTCTCTGAAGAACTCACTGTCTTTCCTGAAGAGCCTCCTGGGGCAGGTTTGCTGCATGTCTCTGTTCCTGTTTGGAGCTGCTCTGAGCGTTGGATCTGAGCTTTGGAGGATGGGGGCAGTTTCTCCAGGTGAACCTGGCAGAACGAGAAGAGGGCAGGGACAACTCAAACTTCACCCCCCCACCAGGGACAGTGACCACCTCTCATCACAATGGACTTGCTGTGCAGGTCCTTGTTGAGGGGTTTGGTGATGGTATAGCCTGCCTGAAAGAGACAAGGGAAAGTGACCTTAGGTTTTCCAGAGTCTATGAGGTTTCAGGGAAGAGCCAGGTCCAAGCAGAGCCATTTCTGGAGCTGCTGGGAGGGGCATGTCCTGGGAGGGGCACACTTCGGGGCCAGAGCCTTGCAGACCCCCCGCCCCAGGGCTGAGCCATCTAGGCTTCCCAGATGCCCAGCCCTTCCTGGGTCAAGATGAACTCACAGAATGATTGTAGCATTTGGTGTCTTTTTCTTTTCCTTCTGAGAGCGATGCCACCTCTCACAGCTCCCGGAAGTGCATGGCCACCGAGTCCCCACCCACCCCTCGACCGGCAGGGACCTGATTTACCCTTAGATTTGGTCTTCAAAAGCCCCTTCACATTGACTCTGCCCTGAGACTTCCAAATACTGGGGTGTGACCAATCCCAGGACTCAGGGAAGCAAGAGCAGTAAGAATTCTGTGTGTATGTGTGTGTGCGCACATGTATGTGCGTATGCAAGTGTGTGTATATGTGTGTATGTGTGCAGGTGCATGTGTGTATGTGCATGTGTATGTATTTGTGTGTATGTGTGTGTGCACGTGGGTGTGGGTATATGCATGTGTGTGTGTATGTGTGTGTGCGCACACATAGATAAAGATATTAGGGACATATATGTACAGTCACGCTTCCCTTAATGACAGGGACATACTCTGAGAAATGCATCAGCAGATGATTTCATCACTGTACAAACATCAGAGTGAAACCATGCAAACCTACATGGTCCAGCCTTCTGCACCCCTCAGCTTCATGGTAGAGCTTATTGTTCCAGGCTGCAAACCTGCCCGGACCGTGACTGAACTGGGTACCTCGGACGGCGGTAACAATGGTATTTATGGAGCTAAACAAATGTAAACACAGAAAAGGGGCAGTAAAAATATAGCATTCTGATCCCACGGGCCCACCACCGTGTCTGTGGTCTATCACTGGCGCAGACGTCCTTTGCAGCACACAACTGTATATTGTACACCTATGTGTGTATGTGTATGTATGCATGTATGTTTGAGTCCTTAAAATAAACTAGCACCCATGATGGCCTACTTAGCACTTTTGTGTATTATCTGAATCCGCAAAGAAATAAACCCTTGCTGTTTTTGCCGAGGATGTAAAATTCTTCACCTTGTCTTAGAGCAAGGAAATTTCTGGACATTAGGTAAAACAAGGTCCAATGAGGGGTAAAGATGTGTGTGTGTATGTGTGTGTGTCTGCGTGTGTATGTGTGTGCATGTGTGTCTGTGTATGTGTGTTTATGTGTATGTGTGTATGTGTGTATGTGTGTATATCTGTGTGTGTGTGTGTCTATGTATATATGTGTGGCTGTATCTGTGTGTGTATGTGTGTGTGTCTTGTGTGTATGTATGTGTGGCTGTGTGTATCTGTGTGTGCGTGTGTGTATGTGTGTGTGTGCATGTGTGTGGTTGTGTGTATCTGTGTGTGTATGTGTGTGTGTCTGTGTGTATGTGTGGCTGTGTGTATCTGTGTGTGTGTGTGTCTGTATGTATGTGTGACTGTATCTGTGTGTGTATGTGTGTGTGTCTGTGTGTGTATGTATGTGTGGCTGTGTGTATCTGTGTGGGTTATGTGTGTCTGTGTCTGTGTGTGTCTTTGTGTCTTTGTGTGTGTGTGTGTGTGTGTGTGTATGTAACTTGTTTTTATATTTGTTTTTATCACCTACGTCCTCAACTTGAATCAAGGAATTTATCAGAGGAACATTTATTATTTCCAGAGGCATCAAGGTATTTTATTTTTGTTCTGGTCAACATCTTAAAGGGATCTGTTTGAAATAGATAGACTGACATAAGACTAATCTCCCTTTAGGCTTAAAAGAGAAAGGATGAGAAAAAGGCCTGGCCTCTTAAATCATGTGAATTTGCTTTTACTGTGGGCGCATTTTGTGCCACGTTTCCTAACAAGCATTTATTGATTGGACCAGGAAATTTTCTCAGATATGTGTCCATGCGAGCAAATCCCCAGACACGGAAGTGCGATGGGGCAGGAGGCAAGTTTATAACAACTTTACACCATCGCAAAAGCACATCTGCATGCCATATGACTCAATTTACAGCTACTTATACACATTTCTGCAGCAATTGATCAGAAAAATTGATTTAGATTCTATTTTAATTCTCTATTTTCCACTAGCAGGCGAGGGGTTTTTTTTGTTTGTTTGTTTTTTGCAAATGCTAGATAGGACCTCAGAAATGCCCATGTGGATATTGGTCAAAAGTTAGCACATTTTCCTGAAAGCCTTGAAGCCAGTCATGTCAGGAGGTTTATGAAAGGAGAATTTTTTTTCCCAGTTATCCAATTAAAATGATCCATGAGCTCAGCCAGCCCTGGGATGGAGAGGAGGGAGAAGCCAGCTGGGTCTTGAATGGCTATTTTGGGATCTACAGGGACTCTGTTAACTCATCACTGGGTCGACCGGTCACAGCTCAGCCTGGTAACAATCAGAGGGGCCAGTCACTTTCAGGGCACACCACAGTGTATCAGATGCTTCCCTGTGATGAAGGCGGGTACGAGCGGTCACACCAGGCCTGTCCCTGATGCTTCCCCGTGATGAAGGCCAGCGCGGGGGGCCACGTCGGACCTGTCCCTGGTCTGTGCTGCCTCCTGGTCTCCTTTCACAGGCAGATTCCATGGACTGCCTGCTCCACTCCAGTGCTGTGCTGGAAATGTGGGGGAGGCCTGGGGAGTGTGCGGGGGAGCAGCTTTAGCTAGGCTTCTGATGAAACTGCATAGGGTCTTTGCGCAAAGGTAATTCTGTGGGTGGGGCAGCAAGCAGATGGCCACGTGTCTTGGGGCTTGAGTCCCCAAGGCCAAAGGCATCAGTCATACACCTCTGCCACCAGGCACCTCTGCCACCTCTCCATGGTGCCTGCTGCCCAGCCCACCTGCCTCCTCTGCCCTGCGTCCGCTCCCCTGCAGCCTTTTAGAGCGTGGGTCGCTCTCTGGAATTGTGTTTATTTATTTCCTTGGAATTTTCAGCCTCCCTGAGCTACAGTGTTAGAGGGCAAAGGCCTGGTCTCATCCACCTGGGCATCCCCAGCACCCAGAGCCCAGCAACAGGCAGAAGTGGAGCATGCCTGGAATTGGACAGTCATGCCCCCTATAATTGCATGAGGCAGGATTTGGTGTTATTTATCAGAAACTAATTGTCACTGACAGCTCCAAGTCACCTTCCTACTGAAAATGCTTCTCAGACACTCTTTTTTTTTTCTTTCTTTCTTTCTTTTTTTTTTTTTTTTTTTTTTTTTTGAGACAGAGTCTTGCTCTGTTGCCCAGGCTGGAGTGCAGTGGCACAAACTTGGCTGAGTGCAACCTCCACCTCCCAGGTTCAAGCAAGTCTTCTGCCTCAACCTTCCAAGTAGCTGGGATTACAGGTGCCCGCCACCACACCCAGCTAATTTTTTGTATTTTTAGTGGAGACAGGGTTTTGCCATGTTGGCCAGGCTGGTCTTGAACTCCTGACCTCAAGAGATCCACCCTCCTCGGCTGGGATTACAGGCGTAAGCCACCGCGCCCAGCCTCAGACACTCATAAAGGCACCCTTTCCTAAACCTGCAGGGTGTCGGGAAGAGACATGGGTAGAATGGGAAGGAGGGAGCCACACTGACTTGTCTGGCATTCTTTATGGACACCACCGCTGTTTCTACTCCCTCCTTTACGGAGGAGCTACAGGTACTGGTTCTGCATCAACTTTCCTGGCCTGTGCCCCTTGCCGGGCTTGAGGCAGAGGAGAAAGTCACTTCCCAGGGTGGTCAAGGTACAGCTTTCAAGATGACCCTTTGACTGAGGGAAATGAGGAGGTAAACATATTGTTAAATCATCCTTGCCAGATGAAATGTGAATTTGGATTTCAAACTGAAAAAGAGAATGCTTTCTGGGATGGAGGCTGTGCACCTTGGGGATGCCAAGCCTCATCCAAGATAATGAGTGCGCTTGGAGGAAGGCTGAATGGGTGGGCTTCTGGGAGAGAAGTAAAAACTCCTAAAAACAGGCACCTCCGGGAGGAGGGGCTGCCAGCCCCACAGACGGACACAGGGGTGTGAGGGTACCTTAGATTTCCAGTCTCCCGCATGCTTTAGAGATGAGAAGCCACTCCTGTCTCCTGGCACCACGAAGAGGAGATTAGCAGGCGGTTTTCTCCTCTGCACAGGAGCCACCTTCACAAGCCTGCTCTGCCGAGTGCCGCGATACGCGGCAGAGAGTGCTGACAGAAGCCGAAGTGAAATGTCATAGCTTCAGATCCCGTGCGCCGCCGGAGAGCTGGAATGAGGCCTGTTGTGTCTTCAGAGACTGACAGCTAAATCCTTCATTCTTTCAGCTCCCAGCATATGGCATGAAGTAGGGTGTGAAAGATAAATTTCTTTGGATAGGTGCAGAAAATATGTGCCACGTTTTCACTGCCTGGCTGCATAGAAGGATCAAAACAGCCGTGTTTCCTGAGAGCAGAATTTGAATGCTTTGAAACTCTGCCTCCAGATTGGTAATGTTGACTCAGAACGAATACCTACTTAGAGTAATTAGCAATTTATGCAGTAGGCACAGAGGTTGCCGAACAAGGAGAGGGTTAGCTAAAGACGCACACCGTGCCTCCGCTGGAGGTTACAGGCCAGTTGCCTGCAGAGGTGTCCTACCTGGAAGGCATGAATCAGCTTCGTTTCATTCTTCTTGCTGGCCCTGCTGCTGTGGGGATCAGATGTATTCCAAGGGGCCCTGAAAACTCGAGCCATCAGTCCCGAACAAGGGTCTGAACTGTCTGGAGCTCAAGTTGCCCAGGAGAAACTGAGTGCAGTCTAGGGGTGCCCAGCAAGCCCCTCCCATGGTGCCTCTCACCGTGCAGTCTAGGGGTGCCCAGCAAGCCCCTTTCCATAGCGTCTCTCACCCTTGAGGCGAGATCACCACAGAGAGGGCGTGTCATGCTTTCTGGGTCTAGCCACAGAGGAACCCAAGGTCTGCCATCAGCTCGGGATCTTGCGAGGCTCCACATGGCGGTGCTTTTGTGCTGGGGACCACAGGAGAGAGCAGTGAACCCCTGGATACTCTAGCACGGCCCACAGGGAGGTCAAAAATGCAGGGAGGCGGCCGCGGTGTCTGAGAGAGGAGCATCGACTTGGAAAATGGTGAGCCCTGGCCTCTCATCAAGCTGGGGACGCTCGGTCGGAATTTGTACTGACCTCCTTCATCCGATCCTTCCCCTCTCTACAGTTGGTCTGCTGGGCTGGGCTTCGCCCCAGTGACTCGGCCACCACACTGAGCTACACAGCGCGAAAGGATGCAGCCCCCCGTGGGGTCCCCAGGCCCAGCCTCAACTACCCGCTGCCAGGCCTCAGGCACCTGACCAGCCCCCTCCATAAGACTGTTCCTCCGTGAGGCCCCAACTCTGCCAGCTGGGCTGCACCGCCTGGCCTGCAGGTCCGTCCCACCCGCATTTTCTGCACGCCTCTTTCAAGCCAGGCCCTGGGCTCAGCACAGAGACAGATCTAAAGAGGAAGGGGCCGTGTCTGTGCCAGGCTTGATTGGGGGCCTCTCTGTGAGCCCCTCCCACGTGTGCCTTGGTCTACCAACTACGCATGCTTGAAGGAAGCTGAAGGAAGGAATGAGAACTGCCCCCCACAAACCAACAAGGCTGACTCAGGCACAAAAGGAAACTCTGAGGCCTGCACAGGGCTGAGCCAGGGGCAGGGCCTGGGGCCCAGATGTCCAGTACCTCGGGGACTCTTTCTCCTGGGCGAGAAGGAGCCAGAAGGCAGTTGGTGGCACCCCTAGTGAGACTTGGGCCGAGGACACTGGAGAGGGGCCTGAATGGATGTGACAGTGTGGTCAAGACGACCACTGGCTAAGCGCCAGCTGCGTACTGAGTGCCAGCTGTGTATATCAGAGCTGTACATTCCTCCACAACACAGTCCTTAAGGCAGGACTAGGGCCAAGACCCAGCACCAGGCCAGTGTCTGGGTCAGGGAGGGCAGGAGCTGAGGCTTGAGGGGGGACTCTGGCCAGAGTCCACCCTCTGACCCACTGACCTCCACAGCCCACGGGGCTGCCCTGGCCCAGGGTTCTAGAACATACTACCAGGGAGGTGACAAAGGGGAGTGGGCTGAATGAAGGCCCCCAAAACATACATCCATGTCCTCACCCCCAGAACCCATGAATAGGACATTACTTGGAAGAAGAGTGTTTGAAGATGTGATGAAATTAAGAATTTCAAGATGAGAGCATCCTGGGTGATCCAGGCACACCCTAAATCCAATGGCAGGGGTCCTTATGAGAGACGCACAGAGTGGAGCTGGGGAGAAGACAGGCCGCAAGACAGAGGCCGAGACTGGACTAATGCAGCCACAAGTAAGGAACGCTTGGAGCCCCCGGGGGCTGGAAGAGGCCAAAAGGGCCCTCACCTAGAGCCTTCGGAGAGAGCATGACCCTGCCCACACCTTGATCTCAGACTTCTGAAATCAAGAATGTGTTACAGCAGCTCCAGGAAGCTAACATAGGAGGTCCTGATTGCAAACATTCGGATGTGAGGATGAAGGATCCTAGGGGTTCCTGGGGCCTGAGAGTGAGGATGAAAGATGGAAAGGGTGGAAGATGCTGATGAGAAGCCCAGTTCTTGGGGCCCACACGCAGGCAAATCTAGATCCTTAGGAAAAGAACATCAGATGGCACAGAAATAAGAAAGAAGGCCAGGCACGGTGGCTCACGTCTGTAATCCCAGCACTTTGGGAGGCCGAGGTGGGCAGATCACGAGGTCAAGAGTTCAAGACCAGCCTGGCCAACATGTGAAACCCCATCTCTACTAAGAATACAAACATTAGCCAAGCGTGGCGGTGGGCACTTGTAATCCCAGCTACTTAGGAGGCTGAGGCAGGAGAATCACTTGAACCCAGGAGGCAGAGGTTGCAGTGAGCCGAGATCATGCCACTGTACTCCAGTCTGGGCAACAGAGCAAGACTCCATCTCAGAGAAAAGAGAAAAAAACAAAGGTACTCCCTAACCCTGCTCTCGTCACAGCTCCCTGTGTTCCAGAACCCAGCAGGGTTTCTGACTGCAAAACACTGAAATCTAAACTCATGGGCCCTCCCTGGTGGGGCATCTCCCTGGAGGGGCATCTCCCCGGAGGGTGTCCATCTCCGGATCCCCCAGGGATGTCTCCCCTGCCCGAGAAGTACTGCTCCTGCTCCGGGCTGGAAGGTCCTCACCTGTCCACCTGCCCAGGAGACGCTTCCCCCCATTCCCACACCCAGGCCTCTCAACCCTCCCATCTGTTTCTTCTCTTTTGTGGAGTAAGTGCCTCCCTGAAGAGTCAGGGCTGTGCAGCAGAAGCCAGAGACCGAGCCAAGACGAGGGTTCTGGCCTGGCTGGCCATTCCTTGGCTGTTTCACTCAGGCTCATCACTGAGCTGGCAGTGTCTTGGGCCTGTCTCACACTGCCACACTGCCCGAGACGGCAGCCATTAGCCACAAGTAGCTGGACAGCACAGACCTGGGACGTGTTGTCCATCCTCGGATGGGTCCCTTACACAGGCTCCACTCTGGACAGTCCCTGGGACTCTCCGCCCTCACACCTGCTCTCTAGGTCAAGCGCAAAGCCAAGCGCAGCCCCCACTGACCATTCCAGCCCACGCCGGCTTCTGCCGCAGATCCGTACCGCTGGTGCAATTGAGGGCACAGAGTCGAGCCTTCGAGTAAGTCTTCTAATATGGCTGCATTAATGCAGAAACCTCCTAATGGGGCTGTACCAGGCACTTGGAAAGTGAGAGCTGCCACCCTGCTATCCTGGTGCTCCCCATTCAGGGGAAGCAAGTCAGAAACCAAGACAAGGAGCTCATTCCCGGGGCTGGTGACTGCAGGTGCCTGCAGAGGGCAGAGGGGACGTGCCCTTGGTCAGGCGGTCAGCAGCAAAGGCCTCTCCCAGGAAGGCACCTGAGCTGGGACTGGTGGGCTTGCAGTTGTTTCCTGGCGTGGGTCTGGGAGAATATGCTAGAGCCTGTCCCCAGCCTCGGTGCTGCTGACATGTGGGGCCAGAGTCTCAGCTGTGGGGGGTGCACTGTGGGGTGCTCAGCAGATCCCTGGTCCCCACTCACTAGACACCCCAGTGTGACAACCAAGGAGACCTCCAGACATTGAGAACCTCTGGGGGTCACCGCTGGAAGGAAGGAACCTCAACTTGGATGTGCTTAGCCTTTTGTGGCCTCCTGAGGTCAGGCTGCCTTGGGGCATGGGACTGAGAGTTCGGAGTGTGTTAAACCAGTAACTGACTGAGGGTGGCTTGATAAACCACTCACTTAGTGTATCGAAGGATATCCCGCCTTTGGTGGCCACGTCCTATTACAGATTCACCCACCTTATGCTACACAAGAATGGCCGCTGGCAGGTCCCCATGGTGGCTGGTCGCGTAGAACGTGTTTACAGTGTCTTTATGTGGAGAAAGATGACTTTTCCGTTCTCATTACAGCCTCGGCCATGGACATGATTTATTAGAACCTTACTATGAAGTGTGTGGTGGCACGCAGGCGCTCTGACCCTCTCCATATCCCTGCATTTAATTAGCTGGTCATCCTGTCCTTCAGTAAAGGTCACTGTGGCTGTAAATGCGTTTGGGGGGATGCTGACCGGCGTGCAGCCTGGCTGATGAGGGGCAGAGAGGCAGGGTGTGTGGTGCTCACACCTCAAACGCCCCCCGTCATCACAAGACTCCCAGTGCAGAGCGGGCACCGGGGCTCCCTGGGCTTGTGGCGGAGCCGCGGTTGCCAGGTCGGCAGGCATAGCCAGCTGCCCCTCTCCACAGCTCTGCCCAGGAGCACGGTTCACCCTGGGTCAGCAGCCCCAGGCGGCTAATTAGGATATGTGGCAGCAGCACTTTCTGGCTCTCCGCGTTGTTGTCCACTCGAGAAAGTATTATTTTCAACAGATTGCTTCTCACACGGCTCCCTGCCAAGTCGTGTCCCCAGGCTGGATGACATCACCCCACTCAACCTTCCTCAAGCCTGTGTAGTTATTCCATGGAGGTCACTGTGTCCTTAGTGTCAAAAGGGAAACAGAGCTGAAGACAAATTAGAGGGGAAGAAAGCGTCTAAGCGGGAGCAGGGCTGCTGCCGGGGGCTTTCTCCGCTGACCGGGGCACACACATGTCGTGACCAGCCTGTGAGAGCATCTCCACTTCCGAGGGCTCAGCTGCGCAGGCTGGCAGTGGCCGAGTGAGTACAAACCAACGGCCGAGTGAGTACAAACCAAGTAGCGAGGTCAGGGGCTTCCACTGTGGGGGGCCCCCACGTCAAGCCCAGGAATTGTCGAAATGCGGGCAGGTGGCTGCTGAGGAATGAGTGTGAAGCTTCACAGGGCTGGAGCTGCAGGCATCCGCGCAGGTGTGCACTCGGCACGCCCCCACCCCCGGCGACAAGGAAGGGGGCCTCTGGTCAGAGGATGTGGTGGCTTCTCTTCTCCTGGTGCCTCAAAGGTCCCAGAGGGTGGAGCGCGCCACGTCCTGTCCCCTTCACTCCAGCCGTGAGCTCTGTCTGCTCTCGCCTTCAAAGACGAATTCACAGTGAGGAGGCCCGTTCTGCCACAGACACACATTCCCCAGATCCGCACGTCAGGAGAGCGTTCAGCATCGACAAGGAAGACAGTTTTTTCATTGTCAGTCGTTCTGACTGACCAGGTAGGAAACGTGCCCACGTGGCTGGTCATGTGCCCGCGTGGCCGGTCATGTCTCCTGCATCTGGGATGCATTCTTGGTCTGTCCTTGGGCTTATCTTTGACTCTTGGGGTCAGGCCTTCCTTGAAAAATATGTGTGGATCAGAAACTTGATTTTTCTTTACTCCAGTGCATGACAGAAGTTCCTCGGTAGCATGTCGGCCCAGAGGGCAGGAACTCAGAGAGGTCTCAGGGTTGTCACCCCAGCAAGGGACCCGCCGTATCGTCAGCCTCTGTGCGTGCCTGGTCAATGAAAGAATGTCACCCAGTTTGGCTGGCACAGTGGCTCACGCCTGTAATCCCAGCACTTTGGGAGGCTGAGTTGGGCGGATCACGAGGTCAGGAGATCGAGACCATCCTGGCTAACACTGTGAAACCCCGTCTCTACTAAAAATACAAAGAATTAGCTGGGCGTGGTGGTGGGCACCTGTAGTCTCAGCTACTAGGGAGGCTGAGGCAGGAGAATGGGGTGAACCCAGGAGGCGGAGCTTGCAGTGAGCCAAGATGGCGCCACCACGTTCCAGCCTGGGCGACAGAGCGAGACTCCATCTCAAAAAAAAAAAAAAAAGAATGTCACCCCGTGCGGCCTCACTGTGGGGCCATGTCTGTCTTCATGGGTGTGTGGCCCAGGCCTGGGGCAGAGTCGGGGTTGCCGGCTCAGCAGGTGAGTGCCACACAAGTCTTGCCTTCAAAGCTGGAGTGCCTGATCTTGACAGCAAACCAACATCTTCAAGAGAATGGCATCTCCCCCCTTTTTTGCAGAACACTTTCAAAGGTGTATTCGTGTTCCGGGGCTACCATAACAGAGCACCACAGAGGGGCGGCGTAAACAACAAAGATGTATGCTCTCGCCGTTCTAGAGGCTGGAAGCTTAAAGCAGAGGCATTGGCAGGGGTGGTTTGACGAAAGCCATCGGAGAGCTTGCAGGAAACACTCTGTTCCAGGCCTCTCGCCTCGGCTTGCAGATGCCACCTTCTTCCCGCATCTCTTTACTTCGCCTTCCCTCTGGGAGTATGTCTGTGCCCAAGTCTCTGGTTTTATAAGAACAGCAGACATACAGGATTGGGAACCACCTTACTCCAATATGACCTCATCTCAACTAATTACATCTGCCATGACCCCATTTCCAAACAAAGTCATGTTATGAGATGGAATTTCAATGTATGAATTTAGGGGGACAGAAATGAACCCATAACAAAGGGGTGAATGGATGTCAGGGTCCTGGCTGTGAGAGTCCCCGTAAGTGAGTGAGTTCCATGCGTCCAGGGCTGGCGGACACCTGGGCTCGTCCACGTAAGTGGGTTTGGAGGTGTGGGTGCAGCCGGCAGTGCCGTGGCCTCCATGCTCATCCTCACTGGGTGGGGACCAGCCCTGTGGGCGCCGGGTCCCCACGGGAGTGGCATGTGCTGTGGGGTGCCTTCCAGTCAGCACAGTAGGGCTATGAATCAGTTGGGAGTGGTTTGCAAACCAAAGCAAGAGCAAGAAGGAACAGACTCACCAAGCAGGCCTCCAGCGCTGGTAGCTTAGGAGCTGCAGCTCCTGGAACCTCAGTCTGGCTCATGCAGGGATCTCCCCTTCTCAGGGTTGGCCTCATTCTTAATGATTCAGACAAAGCGTCCATTGGCAAAACATTTCCAGATTTGGAATATCCCGGTGAGCCCAGAATAGAGTTTTTTCTTGAGTCCAAAAACAACTGCTTTCAAGTGGGACAAGTTTGACCTTTATCACAAAAGCATGGGTATGGCTCAGGTTGAAGAGAAGTTCACGCAGCTGCGCAAAGCCTCGTCCTCCTTCATCAGCTGAGTAGCTGGCAGCCGGGAGGAAGACAGTAGACCTCACGGAGGTCTTGATAAATGCCCTCTTCACCGGAGTGCAGCCAAATCTGCCAGACAGAAATTGGACAATGGGAAGAAAGCGTCTTCTTCATAGCAATTTCCCAGTCCCTTCAGCTCTGTTGAGCGGTTCTTGTGCTGAGAGTTGGCCAAGAAGCAGTAAAACATGGTCCTCTGCCACTTTCTCCATAAAGCCCAGCTGGCCGCCTCATAGGACCATTTCTGACAAACTGGGTTTTGTTGAGAACCACACAAAGATGGCAAAATAAGACTGGCTTGTCATTGTCCATTTCTCAATCCTTGTGGAATCGGGGGCCCAGGATGGGACCGGACAAAGGTATGTGCAGAGTTAGGCAAGGCAGGAGCTGCGTAATGGGTCCCTCTGTCCTCCGGGAACATTCCACAGAAAACCTTGCTCTGTGAAAGAACAACAAGGGCCACCCTCCCAAACGCAGCCAAAGTCACTAGCCCAGGTGCAGATGCTTCGCACTGTGTGTTGTTACGGTCCTTGCAGGCATTCTGGTGATGCAATTAATTCTTCATATGAAAGCTGAGTGCAACCTTGAGGCAGAGCCATCAAAGTTAAAGCAAGGTAAAGCAGTTGCTTGTAATTACACACTTTTTAGTTTATCTGTGTATGCATCTTAAAATCACAAAAACTTTGTTTGTACTTGAGCCACAGATTCAAAAGTGCTCTGTAAATCCAATTATGAGCAATGTCACCTGTAGAGAAAGCACAGGGCGTTTATGTCTAGTTTATCGCGTTATTTTTTTCCAAAGTACTTTGAAGGATTTTGCAATTAATCTGCTGTTCCATTTGATGGAAATTTAGAGTTCTTGATCTACATCTGTCACCTTCCTGCAAAGCAAATCAGGCCTGGTGTGTGACAACCTGCTTGTTACATGTGGGAGGTCTTGCCAGGCGTATGCTCAGCTGGCAGAGGCTGTGTGCGTGTGGCCCTGAGGGTGTGAACACTTCCTCAACAAGCCTTTCTTCATCTCACTGTGTGCGCCATGGTCAGTGCCATGCTTTGGGGTAGAGCAATGAACATAAAGGATGTCGTCCCTCTTGACTGAATCTACGCTCTGGTGGGGCAGGGGGCCACTGGATGCTAGAAATGTGGCAGAGACCAAGCTGTGATCAGAAGTGGGGGCCCTTGGACAAGCTCAGAACACACAGGCCTGGGGTCGTGTGTCTCTTCCTGACTTCACTGTGCGGTGGTTTCCCTCCTTTGTTGCAGAGGCTGCTCTGAGCACAGCGACCTGAGCATCATGAGGCATTCATCCTAGTTTAAGGAGACAGGCAGCACACACCATGAGTGTCATGGAGAAAATAGGCCTGGCAGGATGCACATGGTTGATACTTGAGCATGAGTGGAGACACTGGCCGCTGTGGTATTTCATAAGGAGGGGACGGTGTGCCTGGGATATGGGCGGCCTTGCATTTGCAGAGTATTTAACCTAATATTGAAAAGACCTCATTTGTCCCCACCAACAAATTAGTGGGGAAGGAAGGAGTGAGGTCAGGGGTGGGAATCAAAGCTCCTCATCCCCAGCTTGTGTCCCTTCCCTGTTGCACCTCTTCCCCGTGCCTGGATGAATCTGCAAAGAGAGTAGGTATCTGATGTGTGCAGCCATCTGGTTGGCCATACAAGAGCTGCCCGTGTCTCATCTGGGCCCTGGTGATGAGGTGGCTCTGCTCGGGGCCGGGTTGAGGCTTTCTGTGTCTGCATCAGACCCTTTGCCCTATTCAGTCTCCCTCCCTGACCATGTCCTTTTCATTTTGATTTTAAGCACATTGGATTTAAACAATATTTATTCAGAGCTGCTTTACCTTGTATTTTCATTTGGAAATATTAATTGTGACCTTTCAGAACTCCCAATTAAATTTTTCCAATAAAATGAAAAGGTTGAGCTGGAGCAGAGGCAGGGGCGTGGCCGGGATGAGGGTGCTGGAGCAGAGGCAGGGGCGTGGCCGGGATGACGGTGCTGGAGCAGAGGCAGGGGCGTGGCCGGGATGACGGTGGCAGAGTCACAGCCGCTGGGAGTGGCCGGGCAGGCGACTGTGCCCCGTGGGTCTCTGACTTGGAGTCAGAAGAAAAGCTGCCCCCTTAGATGGGGAGACCTGAGTCCGGGCACGCTTCCTGCCAGCCTCCTGCAAAGCCAGGCCTCGAGCGTTCTTGGCTGAGCCTGGAAGAAGCAGCAGAATTCCCCATCTTGGGGTCGGGTGCCAGTGGCTGAAATGCATTTCCACAGGGGTCAGGATAGTCCTCAGCAGCTCCAGCACCTGAAGTTGCAGCTTTTGAGAAATGCAGACGGGACAGGATCCCTGGTTCTCTCTGTGTCATCTCAAGGTACTCAGGCCTCTACTGCTGCAAGGAAGGCATCAGCTCCCTGGAAACCCAACTCCTTCCCAAGCAGAAGCAGCGGCAGCACTGCCTGCCCACTCTGACGTTCTCAGGTTGGGCTTTTGTGGTGCAGAACCAATGCAGATGCTGATCCGGGTCCGGGTCACTCGGGAGGAAGGAGGCCCCAGGTCAGGCAGCCTTGTGGGGCGCCCTCGTTAAAGCTGGAACGTGCTCTGGGTGCCGCACCACCTTTCAACCCAAGTCAAGTTTTCTGGAGGCCTGGCTGGTGCCGCCTTCTGAGAGTGGAGACTGGCTGGCCCTGAAGCCCCACAGCCAGGATGCTTGGCGGGGCTGGTGGGATCCAACGGACACAGCACGCAGTAGGAGTCGGGGTGTCATCTCAGTGGGTGGAGTCACTCTCACCCCTGGTGTCCACAGGGCTTTTGAGTTTTCAAGATAAGCCAAACATCTGGGCTTTTTTTAAATATGGAATTTGCCATGGCCGGGCGCGGTGGCTCAAGCCTGTAATCCCAGCACTTTGGGAGGCCGAGACGGGCGGATCACGAGGTCAGGAGATCGAGACCATCCTGGCTAACCCGGTGAAACCCCGTCTCTACTAAAAAATACAAAAAGAAACTAGCCGGGCGAGGTGGCGGGCGCCTGTAGTCCCAGCTACTCGGGAGGCTGAGGCAGGAGAATGGCGTAAACCCGGGAGGCGGAGCTTGCAGTGAGCTGAGATCCGGCCACTGCACTCCAGCCTGGGTGACAGAGCGAGACTCCGTCTCGAAAAAAAAAATATATATATATGGAATTTGCCAATATCTAATCTCTACGGTGTCAGCCGGGATGTCTGAGTCTTGGCATTGTCATCATCATGGGCATTAAATGGGGTGGCGCTGCTCTGGGCACCTCAGGCATTTGGCAGCATCTCTGGCCTCCACTGAGGAGATGCCAGTAGCACCAGCCCCAGCTGTGACTACAGGAATGTCTCCAGATACTGCCAAGTGTCTCCTGGGGCCAAATGCACCCCAATTCCAGAACCAGGGACGCAGAGTATAGGCTGTCGTTTTGTGAATTCTCTAATAGTCCAACCAAAGGACCCGGGTGTGAACTAATGGCCAGCTGGGCCCAGGAACGCATTGGGGCTCAGAGGTCCCCTGAGCACGTAGTGCCTCTGCACCCAGCGAGCTGCTGCTTCCCGTCGCTTTGTCTCAGTGGCATGTCCCTCTTCAGGGCACAGGGGCCTTGTGCCTAGACCTAGCAGACTTCCTGCAAACCCCACTCACGGGCAAACTTCAGGGAATATTTGTTCTCATCTTGGTTGAGGCATCCGCACCTGAGCTGACTCGAGATCCCAGGTGGGGCTGTTTTACGAATCCCGTGAAATGAACAGAATGTCACCCTGCTGACTGTCCCGGCCAGGCCCCTTCCGCCTGGCAGGGGAGCTGGTGTGCAACAGCTGATCTGGGGAACCAGACCTGGGGGTTCCACGCTGCAGCGGGAGCACGTTCAGCCCTTCAGCTCTGGCTTCTGTGTTTGGTTTACGTGCTCAGATATTGCTCTCCGGGGCTAACCGCTTGGTGTGGGAGAGCTGTAGGTGCCCCAGTAGCCATCTTCACAGTGTCTTTCAATCTCAGAGTCCACGGCCCACGGCCACTCGTGCAAGCAGCAGCTGGTCCGTTCCTGCCACTTCCAAGTACCCTCCATCAGGAGAGCCACCCGCATGGGCTCCCTCTGGCCCTTATAGGTCTGGGTGGGAGCATGTGGAAAAGGGGGACTCATTGCAGCTTGACCTGGAGGCCCCCTCACCCAAGCTGCATATCCTTGGAAGCCGGCAGCTGGCTTCCTCTAACGACAGAAGCTTTGAGTCTGAGCTCAGTGAAGTTTTAAATGTGGTGGACGCCTGCAGAATCGCTGAAAGGCTCCATTTGCAAGGGGTTGGCCGGGCTCTCCTGCACACATTTGTGTCAACAGTGAAAAATTACATCACTAACGGCCAAATCAAATACCCCAGTTGTGTCAAGATTTCCCAGATGTGATGTGCAGAGCTCTGAGCCCCTTGTAAATTCCATGTCGCTTCCTTCTCTTAAAGGCACCTGTGGATTTCTCCCCCATGGGTGCTGGCTTGGATTGGACTTGGGATCTGAAAGCCCTGTTCTTCCCTTCTAGGCAGAGAGCAAGTCATCCCACCCCATTGTGCTCAATGGCCTTAGCCCATGAAACCAGGTGAGGCTGGCAGAGGAACACGCCGGCCCAATGCCTGCCCGGTGCCTGCCCGGCAGCTGTTCTCTGTAAAACCTTCCCAGTTGAGCTGCTCCCAGCTCTCCTGTGAGGCCCAGGACCCTGTCTCAGAGGGTCTGTGCAGTTTTCCCCTAAGCGACTTGGGCACAGCAGGCTTGCTGCTTTGGGGATGTGTTTACTAAAGGGGGCTTCAGAGGGCCAGAGGGGGTGAGGGACCTGACACCCCACCCAGGACTCCAACCACCACCCGAGGCACTGACAATTGACAGAAACCTGCAGCTGGCCTCGTTTGCCGGAGACCCCCTTCTCTCAACAGTAACCTGTGGGGCACAGTCTCAACAAACATACGAGAGAAAAGGCATGTAGCTAAAGGAAACTGTTCAAGAACGGAGAAAGTTTGGCTACAGCGAAGACCCCAGTGAGGAAGCATGAATGGAAAGGCCAGCCCAAATGGTAGCTGGAGTTTGCTGAGCTGAGGACAGTGCCTGTGGGATCTGCTGGAAGAGAGATGAACCAAGACCAAAGGGAGCGGTTTCTCCCCAGCTCCACACAGTGGCACCAACTCCGACTCCCTGATCCCTGATGTGGACAAACCACCTTGGCTGAATTCCCCTGAGCCCACTACAGGCCAGTGGGAGCAGGGGTTGGGAATCTCACCGGAGCTGGCTCGGGCAGGACGTTCATGGTAAGGTTCCAACTGGAAGGAATCATGTGACCATCAGCATCCGACCTCCACATTAGCTGCGTGATCCTCTGTGATGCCCAGACCAGCTGAGATGCAATCCCTGCAGAGGGTGAAGAGAGCCGTCTGTGGCACGTGGTGGGGGCCCTGGTCTTTAGAAGCCCCCGGATTCTGGGTGCCTTCAGCTGAGCTTTCAGGTGGGTCTGCCTGCGACTGTTCTGGAAGCTTCTGCGACTGTACTCTCTCTCCATCTTCCCTGGGATAAAACAGGAAGCCAAGGCCGGTCCCTTACACAGGCCCAAGCTGTCATCCATGTCTGGACACAGTGCTGGGGTCCCCGTGAGCCCATGGCGGGGATGCCAGCCCTGCTGCTGAGCCGGTGGCCTTGAGCTCCCTGAGGGCAGCACCTGCTTTGTCTTCCCACCTGGTGCCCAGGAGCCTGGCATGGTCCTACGCACGGAGGCCCTCTGTCTACATTTATGGGACAAGGAAGGGCCCAACTCTGCCTTCGTCAATTGCTGTATGCAGCATATGCTTTGTGCGGCTCAGTAAAGGAAACCTGGGCCTGTTATACAGGGAAAGGATGTCTTAAACCAAGGCCACCAGCCCACCCGGCAGCCCCGCTGGCTGTATCATCCCTGGCACCCCGGGGGGCTGGGTGAACGCAGGATGTGGACACATGTAGGTGCCGTGTAATCTTCACCTGCATAGAGCTCGCAGCATCCTGCCCTGGTGCATAGTGAAAATGTTACCCCATCAAAGAGGGGAAAGGATGCAAAGATCAGTAAAAACAAATCCCTCACAACCGTGGTCCCCAAACGTTTTGGCACCAGGGCCCAGGTTTGTGGAAGACAATGAAGACAATTTTTCCACGGACCATGAGAAGGGGGGACGGTTTCGAGATAAAACTGTCGCACCTCAGATCATCAGGTGTTAGGCTCTCACAAGGAGCATGCAGCCTAGATCCCGTGCACGTGCAGTTCACAGTCTGAGACTCTGGTGTCCCTGCTAATCTGACAGGAGGCGGAGGATCTGCCAGGGCCTCTTCCCGTGTCCTGATCTCAGCTCAGGAATGTGTTTGGTGTGTTTGTTTCCATGTTATGCCTGCAGATGCCAGGGAGGGTCATGGTGTGACATCTGGCTTAGGAAGGCGGCCACCAGGTTTTGGAGGCAGAGACAGTAGAGTTTGCATCCACCAGTGCTGAGGAGAGGATGCAGCCCAGCTGGCTGTGCCCTGGACCCAGGACCTGGGCTCTGCTGGGGGTCCCGGGCTGTGGCCGGTCTCCCTGGGCATAGCCATCACCCAGCACAGCAGTGGCTTCAGGCAACAGCCCGGGAGGAAAACCTAGGAAGAGGGGCTGCTGCTGCCCACGAGTGCCTGGACCTGCACACACAGGGGCTGAGTGGCCAACAGGGGATTGACTTTTACCCCAAACCAGATGTACCAAGCACCCCACTGACCCAGACTCCTTGCCCCCCGCCTACCCCCGGCAGCTTGGTCGCCTCGGCCTCCTAACTGGGTTGGGGCACCACCCTCCACGCTCTACCTTGGCTGCCTCGGCCTGGGTCACAGCCACAGGCTTCCCCAGCCAGGGCGACTGCAGCATCCACCTCCTGCCACAGCCGGGGGCTGTCGAGAAACCCAGTCCAGGCCCCGGGCTCCCAGCTTGACACCCGGCCACACAGCCCCGACTCACAGCCAGTGGCTGCAGGCTCTTTGTCCCCCACCTCCCCAGCCCTGCTCCCTCCAGCCTTGCGGCCCTCGTAGACCTTCTCTGCCCTCCTGTGCCTGGACCCCCTCCCCAGATGTTTGCACTCCACCCTTTCCCATCCTTGGGGCTCAGAGAAATGCTGCCTTCTCCAGGGAGGCTCCATCCTCCCCAGCCTCACACAGGGCAGTGCTGCCTCTGTGGGGACCCCTTCTCTGAGTGTGCATCATGGACGGGCATCTCGTCTGCAGGCTGTTAGAGATGAGCACCGAAATCGATAGTGAGCATTGGCAGATGTGCAGAACACTCCACGTGTGATCTTTTCCTGGTAATTCAATTTTATCGTATTTTACAAAATTATCAGCTTGTGATGGAGACTGGACATTAGAAAACAAAAGGCTGTTCCTTTAGCCAGATGGGCAGGTGGCAGACCTGGAGCCTGGCTCAGCCCTGCCTTCCCCGAAGGACCTCAGGCTACATGGGCAGTGGGGCTGGGGCCCAGCTCAGGCCTGGCTCATGATGGGAGCGTGGAGGACACTGGCTGAGTTCACGTCACCCCAAAGCCCCGGGACCCAGTGGCACAGTGGCCGCCCAAATGATGAGCCCGCAATGCACCTGCCCCCTCTCTCTAGGGGAGTGCGAGCAAAGGCAGGAAACTGGGTCCAGTCTGGGCCAGTGTCAGGGGTTTTGCTGTCCACAAATTTAATCAAGACAGCTGTCAGTAAACGTCACACTTATTTATTTATTTATTTATTTATTTATTTATTTATTTATTTATTTATTTTATAATTTTTCTTTTTTTTCTGAGAGCGTCTTGTTCTGTTGCCCAGGCTGGAGTGCAGTGGGGTGATCTTGGTTCACTGCAACCTCCGCCTTCTGGGTTCAAGCAATTCTTCTGCCTCAGCCACCCAAGTAGTTGGGATTATAGGCGGGCACCACCATGCCTGGCTATTTTTTTCTATTTTTAGGAGAGATGGGGTTTCACCATGCTGGCCAGGCTGGTCTTGAACTCCTGGCCTCAAGTCATCCAACTGCCTCAGCCTCCCAAAGTGCTGGGATTATAGGCGTGAGCCACTGTGCCTGGCAACTTTTAAATGACAATTTTTGTTTTATTATTGCCGGCTAATCACAGAGTGAGCAGAGGTGCGTGGCAGAGAAGGTGGCACGGTTTCCCGAGTAAAGGAGGGCAAACGGCACCCATAAATGGAAGCGATATTGGTGATGCTCCGCTGTACACACTCGCCACGTCCCCTCGTCCTCACCAAGCCCAAAATAGCAGGATGAAGTGGGGGTACGGGCTCTTTCATCTTTTTTTCCCACAGATGGCACAAGCTAATTATTCTCATTTGGGTAGCACCTTACACCTCTGTAGACGTTTTTCGGAATGTTGGAAAACAGATGATCACGTCTGTTTTTGTAGCCGTGTGAGAGTTTTTTCATTAGCGGGATCAGGCAAGACCATCTGTGTGTTTTAGGGAAAAGTTTGCCACCAACAGCAAGTTTAAAACTTTCAAACAATAGCTGAGTGGGATGTTCCTCCTGTCTGTGGATGGCCAGAGTGGGCCTGGGGAATGCAGAATCCTTAACAGATGAATCCAGGATGAACCAAGAACCTTAAAGCCCTGCCGAGCGGGTCTGCACAGCCCTGGGCACTATCTCCCCTACTAGCCTCAACTCAGTGTTTCTCCCCAGCCCAGACTAATGATAACCAAGTCAGAGAACTTGCCAGAAAAACTAGTGATCAGAAGTCCCTCTGCTGGCAGCTGCCTGTGTGTCCTCAGAGAAGTCAACTCATCTCTCTGAGCCTGGTGTCCTGGCTAAGTGGCTGCGGATTGGTTCTCTGGGCCCCAATGTGAAGGCACTGAGTGCTTGAGTGTCTATGGATGAAGGCGGTACAGGAGCTCCCAAGCTGCTGAGCCTCCCAGCCTCCATCTGCGTGCAGGCCCTGAGTCCTCGCTGCTGCGGCACTGTCCCCTTCCTGGGGAGCTTCAGATGCACATTCCCGCTTCAGTCCACCAGCTGCATCACAATTAAAGCAATGGTCATTAATGAACAGGGACTTCATCCAGGGAACTCCACAGCCCCTGCCTCTGAGGTCCTCGGGCTGCAAAGGCGGTGGCCCCCATAGGAGCTGGAGGGCCCTGGTGAGGAAGAGGCAAGGGTTCATGTGGAGCATGGAGCAGGCAGAACCACATTCATCCTGACATTCTCGGTGCTGCAGAAACAAGGTGAACTGATGCAGTTCCAGACTAAAGAGACCAGACGCTCGCTTGTTCACTCAACAAACACTTTCTGAGGCCCTACATGCTCAGCCCTGCTCGAGGTGCCGTGACACCATGCAGTCCTGAAAGGGGGTCCCTGCCCTCGTGAAGCATCCCTGCCAGGGAGAGTGTGCCAGGTTCCTGTCACTGCTATAACAAATTGCCATGAGCTCAGTGGCCTGAACATCATAGGCATATGACCTTACAGTTCTCAAGGTCAGAAGCTGATATGATTTGGCTGTGTCCTCACCCAAAATCTCATCTTGAGTTGTATTCCCCATAATCTCCGTGTGTCAAGGAGAGACTGGGTGGAGGTAATTGGATCATGGAGGCAATTTCTCCCACTGCTATTCCCATGATAGTGAGTGAGTCCTCATGAGATCTGATAGTTTTATACAGGGGTTCTTCCGCCACACCCAGCACTTCTCCTTCCTGCCTTCTTGTGAAGAAGGATGTGTTTGCTTCCCCTTGGCCTTTGGCCATGATTGTAAGTTTCCTGAGGCCTCCCCAGCCATGTTGAACTGTGAGTCAATTAAACCTCTTTACAAATTACCCAGTCCCAGATATTTCCATATAGTGATGTGAGAACGGACTAATACAGAAGGCTTGCAGGCCAGCCAAGAAGTCGGCAGGCCTGGCTCCTTCTGGAGACTCCAGGGCAGAATCCTGCCTTTCCCAATCCTGGAGGCCGCCTGTGCTCCGACTCTGCCTTCTACCCTCAAAACTGGCAGCACAGCTTCTCCCATCTCCCTCTGACCGACCTTCCTCCCTCATAAGGATGCTGTGAGGGCACAGAGCCTACCCAGATCATATGGGATAATCCCCTGTCTCAAGATCCTTAACTTAATCACACCTGCAAGTCTCCTCTGCGTGTAAGGTGGCATAGTCACAGGTCTGGGATTAGGACTTGGATATCTGGGAAGGGCTGTTATTCTGCG
This sequence comes from Piliocolobus tephrosceles, assembly GCF_002776525.5. Classification (NCBI taxonomy): domain Eukaryota; kingdom Metazoa; phylum Chordata; class Mammalia; order Primates; family Cercopithecidae; genus Piliocolobus; species Piliocolobus tephrosceles. Next base: position 34,451,006 of record NC_045453.1, read on the forward strand.
TGCCCTGGGGGAAGTGAACCATAACCTACTGGCTTGGGTAGCACCGTGTGTGAGGCTGAAACATACAAGGGTGGAGGGTGAGGACGGGTGGTGGAGGAAGGTGTCTCTGAGGAAGTAGTATTCATTCCAGCTACAGGGAGGAGGGTTACAGCCATGGAGACATCTGGGGACAGTCAGTGCAAGTATCCTGGGGTGTCATCAGCATGACAGATAGCTGTGCACTGAGGTGAGTTGCTGGGAGCCTGTGTCAGACATTGCCCCACTCTGTGCAGGGAATGGTCCCCAGGGGGTTGAGCAGCCTTGGCCAGGCGAAAGAGAGGCTGGAGAGAGGCTCAGAAGGAGAATGGGTCAGCCAGGCATGGTGGTGCAGGGGTGGAGGGTCTTCTATGTGGATGATGGGACCAAGAAGCCAGGAGAGGCCGGTGAGGCTGAGTAGTCCAAGGGGCTGTCTCCACCAAGCCAAGTAAGCTGTGTCCAGACTTTGGACTTGATCCCTGTGGTGGAGTCCTATGGGCCTTGGGGCCTCCAGGTGGATGGGAAGGAAGGGTCAGCCATGAGGCCTGGAGGCAGTGGGTCTCTGTGATGGGCTTCCTGGCCAAGGTGGGAGGAGAACCAGCTGATGGGGGTCAGGGACGGGGTGTTTGGAAGGTCACACCAGTTCTGGCAGGGCCAACAGTGTTGATCCAGAGAGGACACTTAGCCGCCACCCTGGAGGGGAGACGGGCAGGATGGGAGTCCTAGGAAGCAGGGCAGAAGGTGCATGGGAAGGTGCCAGCCCTGCCCAGCTCCTCTTCTTCCCTCCCCAACTTCTCCTCCCATCCTTTTTTCCTCCTCCCCTTCTCTCCAGCTTAAAGCCTGGATCAAGTATCTGCTGGTGCAAAAACCCAGTCCTAGAGGCACATCCCTGGCCCTGTAGGGGTACCCGATCCAAGGGACAGGCCAAAGTCAGGGTCTGAGTGCCCAGAAGGCAGCAGGAGCCACGACGAGCTGGCTGGGAATTCAGAGGGGCAGCCCCCCTTATGGAAGGCTCCCCATGCCCAGCATGAGGCTGGGCCCTGGTTCAGAGCTGGCTCCATGACCTGGGCCCATGCCGTCCCCTGGGCAGCCCAGGAGAGTGAAGAGAGCGAATGCTCTGGCTCCCTGAGGGTGGTGGGAACTCCTTGTTGACAGGCAGGAAGTCGTTTTGTGAAATATTAATGTGCTAATAGAGACAAGCAGCAGAAGCTTCGCCAGGACACTGGGGATGGCCCTGAGACTCGTGACTTGGCAATTCAGAGCAGAAGAGCCACAGCTCTCAAAAGCAGGTCAAGTGGCCACTGTCATTCGCTCCTGTGACCAGCTCTGGCCCCATCTTCCCATCTTGACATTTCAGAAGAGCCTTATCCGTCCTCTCTCTGGGTAGATGTTCAAAATATGCAAAAATAAGTAAATATGTTTTGAAATGTATCTGCACATCCTCACAAAATGGACCACACCCGTGTCCTGACCCCTGCATGTCCACCGGGTTCGAGGTGCACACCCTGTACCCTTTGGAGGTGCACTTTGCAATGCTGAGCTTCAAGGTGCACATGGTGTCTCCTCCCTCCCAGACCTCCTGCAGGGAGTGAGCTGAGCCATGGGGGTCCTGTGCAAGCAGCTGACCTTTCGAATATGTACAGAAATGGTGTACTTTGTACCTAAGTGTGGAACTTTGTTTCTTACCTTTGTTTAAAGGCATTTTGGGCATGTCTTCTTAGGGAAATCTCGGAATTCATTGTGCTTGTCTGCAAGGGTCTCTGTGATGCTGAGCTCCCCGGGACGGAGACCCATCTCCTCTACTTATGTAGCAGCACAGTTAACGGTGGATGTGCAAGTGTGAGGGGCCAAAGACTCCTCCAGAAAAGGACAGTGTGTGCTCTCACTCCAGCGCTGAGTGAGGACCTGGGGCAAGGGCTGCTCCACACTGCCCTGCTGTATCATACAAGCCTCTGTTTCCCCATGTGAGCAGTGTAGGAGGGGCCTCCCCGTGGGCCATATGATACCTCAAAATGGAAAGTTAGAAAGCAGCCCCTACGCAGCTACTGAGACCACCAGAAGCCCATTTGTGACTTTCCCAGTGACACCTTCTCATCAACAAGGGGGGTGTGGACATGGGACCCCCACGCTCAGCTCTCCCCATGCAGTGGGCTACTCAGATGTGTATTCACCCCAGTGGGACTCAGCACATCAGCCTCTATCTGAACGGGAAACATCACTGGAAACCTGTCTTAGTCCCTTGTCTATTTATTTATTTATTTATTTATTTATTTATTTATTTATTTGAGACGGAGTCTCACTCTGTCCCCCAGGCTGGAGTGCAGTGGTGCGACCTCTGCTCACTACAAGCTCTGCCTCCTGGGTTCACACCATTCTCCTGCCTCAGCCTCCCAAGTAGCTGGGACTACAGGCGCCCACAACCACACCCGGCTACTTTTTTATATTTTTAGTAGAGACAGGGTTTCACCATGTTAGCCAGGATGGTCTCAATCTCCTGACCTTGTGATCCACCCACCTCAGCTTCCCAAAGTCCTGGGATTACAGACATGAGCCACCACGCCTGGATCCATTGTCTGTTCTTTAACAGAACACCTGGGACTGGGTATTCACGATATTTTATTTTATTTTTTATTTTATTTACCTTTTCATATATATTTTTATTTGAGTAGCCTTAGGGATACAAGTGTTTTTTGATGACATGGATGAATTGTAGAGCAGCAAAGTCTGAGATTGTTGTGTAGTGGATGTTGTACCCAGTAGGTAGTTTTTAATCCCTTGCTACCCTCCCACACTCCCCTCTTCTGGGTCTTCACTGTCCATTTTACCACTCTACATGACTTTGTGCCCTCTAGCTCAGCTCCCACTTACAAGTGAGGACATGCAATATTTGGTTTTCCATTCCTGAGTTACTTCACTTATAATAATGGCCTCTAGTTCCATCCAAGTTGCCGCACAAGATATTATTTCACTCTTTTTATGGCTGAGTAGTATTTCATGATACATATATATGCTACATTTTCCTTATTTACTCAGTGGTTGATGAGCACTTAGGTTGGTAACATGTCTTTGCAACTTTGTGGATTGTGCTGTGATAAACACATATGTGCAGGTGTCTTTTTGATACAGTGATATCTTTTCCATTAGGTAGATACCCAGTAGAGGGATTGGTGGATCAAATGGTAAATCTTCTTTTTAGTTCTTTGAGAAATCTCCATGCTGTTTTCCATAGAGGTTGTATTCATTTGCATTCCCATCAGCAATGTGTAAGCATTTCCTTTCACCACATCCACGCCAGCATCTGTTGTTTTTTGGTGTTTTAAGAATGGCCATTCTGACGGGGGAAAGGTGGTATCTCTGTGGTTTCCATTTTCATTTCCCTGATGATTAGTGATGTTGAGCCTTCTTTCCTATATCTCTTGGTCATTTGTATATCTTCTATTGAGAAGTGTCTATGCATATCATTGGCCCACTTTTGATGGGATTTTTCCTTTTATTCTTGCTGATTTCAGTTCCTTGTAGATACTAGATATTAGTCCTTTGTCGGATGCATAGTTTGCAGATATTTTCTCAGACAAGGTAATTTATAAAGAAAACTTTATTTGGATGACAGTTCTGGAGGTTGGGAAGTCTAAGGCCATGGCGTTGGCACCTGGTGTGGGCCCTCCTGCTTCCTCATGTCATGGCTGAAGGCATCACATGGTGACAAGAGAACTGGCTCTTATAACAAAGCCACTCCTTCCATAACAAGCCCACTCCCGGGATAACAATATTAATCCAGTCATGAGGGCAGAGCCCTGATGAATCCATTCATGTGGGTAGAAGGATTGAGTTTCCAACTCGAACACATTCAAACCACAGCACTTTTAAATTTGCCTCAGGGGGCAGACGTGGGTGACTCACTCTGGTCTGAGACCACCCAGCTTTGCCAGAGTCTGGGGACCCCTGAGACTGAAAGCCCTGGGATGTGACTCAGGTCTCAGAGCAAGGAAGTCAGCAGCCTCTTGAAAGCCACAGCAATGCTCATCTAACATGCAGCTTGCCAGCCCAGCTCCCATGCACTGGGCCAGGCCTGAGGGCCATAGCAGGAGCCAGCGTTTCTAACAGGTGCTCTCAGCAGGATTGGAGAGCCCCTGTGATTGGGTGGCCCCCTCGGAGACCCCACCTGATGCCACTTTGCCTGACAAAATTCCACAGCCCCCTCTGGGCTTTCTTCAGCCAGATGTGCCTGGCTACACTTGACTGTGGCTCCAGGCAGCAGCAGCCCCAGTGCCAGCTGGGGCTCTGGAGGTAGCTTCTCTTGCTGTGACTGTGCTGGGCTGGAGCTGTAAAGTGGTGGACGCTCCTCACCTGTGAGCTGCCCCTTGACTGGAGCTGTAAAGGGGTGGACGCTCCTCACCTGTGAGCCACCCCTTGGCTGGAGCTGTAAAGGGGTGGACGCTCCTCGCCTGTGAGCCTCCCCTTGACTGGAGCTGTAAAGGGGTGGACACTCCTCGCCTGTGAACCTCCTCTTGGCTGGAGCTGTAAAGGGGTGGACGCTCCTCACCTGTGAGCCTCCTCTTGGCTGGAGCTGTAAAGGGGTGCACACTCCTCACCTGTGAGCCTCCTCTTGGCTGGAGCTGTAAAGGGGTAGACGCTCCTCGCCTGTGAACCTCCTCTTGGCTGGAGCTGTAAAGGGGTGGACATTCCTCACCTGTGAGCCTCCTCTTGGCTGGAGCTGTAAAGGGGTGGACACTCCTCGCCTATGAGCCGCTCCTTGGCTGGAGCTGTAAAGGGGCGGACGCTCCTCACCTGTGAGCCTCCTCTTGGCTGGAGCTGTAAAGGGGCGGACGCTCCTTGCCTGTGAGCCTCCTCTTGGCTGGAGCTGTAAAGGGGTGGACACTCCTCACCTATGGGCTGCCTCTTGCCCTGAGCTGCCCAGCAGGAGGAAGTGTCCCATCCTCACTGGAGGTCTCAGTGATGCTTTTCACCTGTCCACAGGCACCCACTAAGGTAATCCCCATGGGCTTGTCTACAGAATAGTTCAGGCTTGTGTCCCACAAAGAAAGACTCACCAAAGCCCTTCACCTCATCTGAAAACTGAGGTTGGGCCAGGTGTGGTGACTCACACCTGTAATCCCAGCATTTTGGGAGGCCAAGGCAGGAGGATCACCTGAAGTCAGGAGTTTGAGACCAGTCTGGCCAACATGGGGAAACCCCATCTCTACTAAAAATACAAAAATTAGCTGGGTGTTTGGTGGGTGCCTGTAATCGCAGCTACTGAGGGGTCTGAAGCAGGAGAATTGCTCAAACTCGGGAGGCAGAGGTTGCAGCAAGCTGAGATCCCACCACCGTAGTCAAGCCTGGGCAACAGAGTAAGCCTCCATCCCAAAAAGAAATAAATAAATGAAATAAAATCCAAGGTCCTTGATGTATAACTGACCTTAACGCTGTGGAATGTGGGTTCTTGGGCAGGCATTCACCAGGTGGAGGAAACCCTCTGCACCCCTGTCATGGTCCACTGGCTGCCAGTACCAGCAGCTCCTTCCCATCCCTGCTCCTCAGCATGCTGAACCATGCAAGGCAGGGCATCAGGGCAGTGTGGCAGGAGCAGCTCCTCCTGCTGGGCAGAGGAGAATAAAGCACTCGACATGCACCAAGTCCCCTTGACTTGTCCGCACTGCTGCTGCTGTCACAGGACAGAGGCAGGGGAGGAGGAGCAACCCAGGACGGCCACAGGGGCATGAGCACCACGCCACCAGGACCTAGTGACAATGCAGGGTGGACAGGACAGAGAGTGGCCTGGTGCTGGGCAGGCCCAGCCACAGACGCTGCTGCTCTCTGAGCACAGGGACTCTGCAGTGGTGCCCATCACTTGGGCCCCTGGAAGCACAGGTTCCCCCTGCAGATACTTGGTGTGGGTTTTTTTGTTTGTTTTTTGTTTTTGTTTTTCTTTTTGAGACGGAGTCTCACTCCGTCACCCAGGCTGGAGTGCAGTTGCACGATTTTGGTTCACTGCAACCTCTGCATCCTGGGTTCAAGTGATTCTCCTGCCTCAGCCTCCTGAGTAGCTGGGATTACAGGTGCACACCACCACACCTGGATAATTTTTGCACGTTTAGTAGAGGCAGGTTTTCACCATGTTGGTCAGACTTGTCTCAAACTCCTGACCTTAAGGTGATCTGCCTGCCTCAACCTCCCAACATGCTGGTATAGGCATGAGCCACCATGTCTGATACTTGGTTTTAATGAGTGTATATCACCACCCCGCTCCCCTCCACCCAGCCCCCAGTGACGCTGTTCTCAGGTAGCAGTGAACCAGGTGTTGGGCTACTTTAGTGGAAGGGACTGATGTAGAAACAGGAGAGTGGACTCTGGCCCTGTGAAGGAGGCCGAGGGGCCCACTGCCTGAGGTCAAGTCCTGCCTGTGCCGTAGAAGGTCCTGATGTCCCCTACAACCTCGCACATCACATCCTTAACACCCCACCAAAGCTGGCCTCTGTGGGTAGCGTCCCCTGTGAAGGGATGTGGCCCTTTACTGTAGCCACACTGACCTGGTCCCAGAGAAGGCAAGGGAGCAGCCACACTGTGGGGGGTGGGGCTGGTTAGGACCCACCCGGAAGACTGAGCCACTGGGTCCTGCTGCCCTCCCCAGGGCAGGGTGAGGGGTGGATGCTGTCCGAGGAGCCCTGTCTTCCAGACCCCGCTCTGCCTCCTGGGGAAGCCCAAACCTGCCCTTCTCAGCATCCCTGCCCCTCCTGTAAGGCGCTGCCAAGCCACACTCGAGTCACTGTTCTTCCTGGATCATGCCAAGGGTGGGAGCCTGGCCCCTCTGGGTGTTAAAGGAGATAATTCAGGTGTGATAAAAAAGGAACACTCCTCTCTAGCTCTGGACACACCCAGCAGAGAAGGAGGCAGGTGCCTGCTGAGCCTGACCCTGGTTAGGGGCAGTGCCAGGGCCGGGCCATCCCATATCCCAGGCCGCACTTCCCTTCCTGGAAGAGGCCCAACCACAATCACAGCCAAGTGCCACCTACACAGGCTCACAGGGCAGAGTGCTGCAGGGTTACCCGACTGGGTGTCCTAAGGCAAACAGAAGCCTTTCAATGGGACGTCAACTGCACCTCAAGCCAGAGGAGCCTGCACAACACTGTGCGAATCAGCTTCCTCAACTGAAGCAGACGGCACTTGAGTGCAGGAGCCACTAGGTTCACAGGCCACCCTGCACCCCTGCACACACACACTCTCACCAGCTGCAGAGGAGGCTGCACCCACAGCCATCCTGGGCTGCCAGTGACAGCTGGCTGTGTTTTGGACTTCACTGTTCATGCTGTCAGGCTGGGGACGGAACTCTCTGTCTGCTGCTTGCTGGAGCTCGTCCAGCCCAGTGGGTCGGTTAGTGGGTTAAGCGGGGGTCTTCTCTCCTCACCCTGCCCCCTGCCCTGCACCAGATGGACAAGCACACTCAGCATCATGAGTGGCTCTAAGTGTGATGGAAGCTGATGACAGAAGGACCCTCCCTGGCCACACTCGTGCTAATAGGAAGTGCTGGCAAAAGCAGATGATCAAAATCGTATCCCAGCCTCTTCATGTCACCTGCAGCCAAACGGCTTTGCATCTGAAAGCAACACATAATTGTCAGCATCCACGGGTTCTAATCAGAGATTTTTTTTTCAAGTCTTGGCAGTTTTTGTTCATTCCTAATACAGAGAAGGATGCAAGCCACTGTTTAGTGCCTGGATGTAAAAGAACCTTTCTGTGCCATGTGACCTCATTGCAGAATCTTCCAAGGTACGAGTCAGCCACGGAGGCCTGTGAGCACAGGTTTTTATTCCTTGCTTTCAAAAACACAAGCTGTTTTTCCCCTGGAAGAGCATGTAATGTGCAAAAACATTAGCAATATTGCAAAATGCTTGCGTGAAATAGCTGTGGAAATATTTCACTAACTACATTAACCTTCGCTGGCTTTTCTTCCCCTCCCAACCCAAAGAGAGATAATTTCTCGGGAGTCTTTATCTCGTTCCTCTGTATAATTGCCGCTTTAAATCACAAAAGCCTTTAGAGTTATGGATGCAAAACACACGGAGCTATGTTTAGTCTGTGCTCACCTGCAAAGCCATGCGATCCAACGTCCCCCAAGAAGAGAAACCAAAGGAAGAGTGTGAGGGAAGCTGGTGTCCCTCGCGAGGTGTTTCCGAGCAGCCGTGTTAATGTTGTATGACAAGAAGGGGCCCTGTCTCTCGTCACTTCCTTTTGTTCTTCCCTTCTGAAGAGTGGATAATTCCTGGCAGTTTCTGTTTCGCTCGTAATTGTTTTTTAAATTAAGATAAACCTTGCAGCCCTGACTGTTGAGATGAAGGAGCGGCTGGTGGGGAAGCACCTTGCTTTTGTGAACAGCAGAAAAGGTGATAAGACATTGCAGTGGGCTCCCTCCCAGAGTTTAAACACGGCAGTTACCACTTTGCATCCTGTTCATGGGGAGGAAGTTCATGTTCTTCCTCCTCGCGAGTCCCTCCCATGTTTATGGAGAAGGAGGCAGTTGTAGAGGGCAGTCGGCGGGGGGGTAGGGGGGTGCCACCTGCTGTTTGGCAGCATCGCCCGTGTGTCTGCAGGGCCCTCCTACCTTTGGGTGGAGGGCATGTTCACGTAAGTTGACTCACGTTTTGGGCAGACACTGGTGGTGAGAGGAGCTGGAGTCTCCCCATCTCTCCAGGATGCAGTAGCCGGCTTTGGTTCTGCACTCCATGGGCCACACCTCCTGGCCCCCCATCCTGCTTAGGATTCCGTGGCTTGGTCTTGACTCACCAGGAAGCAGGGCAGCAACTCGAGTGTGATGTGTGCTGGGGACACGTGCAGGGGTACAGGGGTGCAGAGTGGAGGGGTGCAGGGATGCAAGAGGTAGGGGTGCAGAGTGGAGGGGTGAAGGGGTGGAGAGTGCAGGGGTGCAAGCTGTAGGGGTACAGGGTGCAGAGTGTAGGGGTGCAGGGGTACAGAGTATAGGGGTATAGAGTGCAGGGGTGCAGGGTGTAGTGGTGCAGGGGTGTAGAGTGGAGGGGTGAGGGGTGCAAGGTTGCAGAGTGCAGGAGTGCAGAGTATGGGGGTGGAGGTGTGCAGAGTGCAGGGGTGCAGAGTGGAGGGATGCAGAGTGCAGGGGTGCAGAGTGCAGGGGTACAGGATGTAAGGGTATGGGGTGCCGAGTATGGGGTACAGAGTGCAGGGGTACAGAGTGTAGAGGTGCAGAGTGCTGCCGTGTAGGGGTGCATAGTGCAGGGGTGCAGGGGTGCAGAGTGTAGGAGTGCAGAGTGCAGGGGTACAGAGTGCAGTGGTGCAGAGTGTAGGAGTCCAGTGGTACAGGGTACAGGGATGCAGAGTGCAGGGGTGCAGGCTGCCATTCCTAAGCCATCGTCTTGTGTCTGTGTTCTGTGCATTTGCTTGCATGCTTTTCTCTCCAGTGTGATTTTCTGATCCGTGGACACACACAGGTTCCTCCCTATTCAGCTAAACCTTCCAGTCACCTCTAAAAGGTGGGGATTGTGGAGGGCGTTCTCTCATTGTACCATCTCATTGAATTGTCTCAAACACCCTGCCGGGTACAGGTGGTTATTTCCCTTTGACAGAAGACAGTAACCCTAGCTTGGCAGCTTCCCTTGGTCCAGTGAGTCATTAAACCTGACTTGGCGGCTACAGGCGAGTGCCTGGTGGTTTCTGGGCATTGTGCTTGGTCAGATCCAACGTTCCGAGGGTTCAGCTCTCCAAGGCCACGCCACGTGTCCCCCTGGCGTCCTGCCCTGAGCTCCTCCCGAGGTAGCTTGGCGCACTCGCACCCTCCAGTAACTCTAGCACAGAGTAGGAGCTGAGTGCACAGTGGGACTCAGTGAGCTGAAGGGGGGTGAGTTGAATGCCTCCAGCAGAGTCTGTCTTTTCTCAGAAGCCAGAAGGGCCCAGTCCAGAGGCTACCCTTCTCTGAGAGCACCCTTTGCTCTCTAAGGAAAGCCCAGAGCTTTCTTGCACCATCGTCTAATGTGCATTCAGCAGAAGCTGTGACTCACTGGAAATGGATGGAATTAAGGCCAGGCACAGTTGGCCAGGCTGCTGGACAGCCCCCTCCAGAGGAGGAGCCCACCCCGGCCCGGAGGATGGACACCAGGGGCTCTCCCTCTGCCTCCAGTCCTCCCGCTTCTCGGTGTCTAAATCATCAGGAAAAAAAATCATTTCTGGTTCATTGACCTTTCTGCAAATTATAATTTACACCCAAGAGTAAAATGTCATATAATTTTTATGCATTCAGCTGGGCTTTTCCACTGCTATCTTAAAAAACAATTCTTTATCAAGACTTCATGTCAGAATTGTACAGGGATAATTGCCGCGGGAGAAACACTTCATTTGCATAATGCACCATGCACAGCTTGCCTTGGGGCAGTGTTGTTGAGGGCTGGCAATGCGCGTCTCTGGAAGGGGCATCGATGAGGCTTGGGGGTCGGTCAAGGACCTCGTGGAGTATCAATAACCTCCAAACTGACTTCATCACCAGCTTTGTTTCCAGCCACAAATTAAATCATCAGAGTGGATACTGGATGGGCAGGAATCTTGACAAATTCCTGCAGGACCCAGTCTGCTGCATGGCATCCCTTCCCTGGCCGTGGGAGGCTCCATGGCCCACACTCTCCATTGGCCCTTTCAGAGAAATGGGGTGTGCTGGAGAGCAGGGACCCCAGGCTCTTTCCTGCTCAAGGACAGAAGACAGAAACCTCCCAGCCTCCACCTTCAGGCACCTCATAGTCCAATGTGAGAGAAAGAACAAACTGAGATTGCAAAGAGATTTAGGGAGCCTTTGCAGAGAAACATGCAGACAAGCACACCCCAGGCCAAAAAGAAATGGCAGATTATTTTGGAAGCATCCATTAAAATTACTTCCTTAGATGCAGGACCTGCTTTGGGGTTTTTTTTCTTTGTAAGTGACATTGTGTTTATTGCAGAAAAGAAGCCATGGTTGGAAAGTCAGGACTGTCTCTAAGTGCTGTAGAAGGGCTGCTAATGAACCACAGAGATGACCTCTAGCCCAGCGTGCCGGCCATGCCAGCCGCCGTCATCAGCACTGGCTGCTGCACACATGTGAACATATCATTGGCACAGAGCCCGCTCATCCTTCCAGATGTGGGCAGGATTTCACCTCCTCAGGCCTCTGAAGTTAGAGGCGACCACGTGACTTGCCTTGGCCAACGAAATGGAAGCAGGAGCCAGGTACCTCCCCCCAGAGGAGCCTTACCAGGCTGTGTCTAATCCCGTGTGGCCGGTCTCTGCACTGGCCATCGTGGAAGCAGAAAAACAAGCCTCTTCTACTCTGTCCCAAGGACTCCGCAGGGCAGGGCGCCCCCCGCCCCCCACGGGTACACAGTGGACGTGCCATGCGCATGGGCCAGCCTCACGCTCTGCTGTTTTAAGTGATAAGATCTGGGACAGTTTGGCACTCCTAACCCAGCCTGCACTGACAGATACACCCTGAATTTCCAACAATGCCTTTCTTCCAAGAATATTAGAAATTTTGTGGGGGTTCAATGATCACCTCCCCTCTAGGACTTCTCAGACCCTCTGATACGCACTGGAAATTTCCAAGAGGAGAGAAGTGATATATACATATTAACTGTCACGCCCGTAAGCCCGTGTGTTCCTGCCCTCCCCCAGCACCTGCCTGCACCAGGTTCCTTGAGACGTTCCTGGGATGATGCTGTTGTGACCTGAGAGAACACGTCGATTCTCTCCTCGTGCTCTTTAGAAACAGGATTTGGATCAGGAATGGCCACAGACATCCTGGGTCCTGCTTGCTTTGGGCTGACCCCTGGCTGAGGAAGAGGACGTTATAGAAGACATTAGAAAGCGGAATGGTGATTTTCCTTCTGCACAAGGGCAGACCTCACTCTTCATCACCAATCACCATGAGTCTGGTCATGTGTCCCCGACCCCCAGAGGATCAGAGTCCTCATTTTTCCCAAAGAAGTCCTCAGCAATATCCTCACAGGGCCTCATGGAGCCCTGCTCAGCCTGGAGGGAAGTGGACCCTTGGTCTCGGTGGTGGCTGCTCCCCTGCCCAAGGGCACCCTCACTGGGTGAGGGGCCCCTGCACCTCCTCTGGACTCCCGTCCTGGCTCCTCAGCACCAGGCAGGCCCCTTCCGGGACCCTCTGAGCACCGTGCACCGTGGGGCATACAGCACAGCCACCGTTTAAATGAGTGTGTTCTGGTTCCGTCGGTTTCCTTCCCAGTGCATGCAGCCTCCTCTGGGCATGGCTTCCCTTTGCTTAAGACAGGGTCAGCCTGGGCTCTGCTGAGGGATTGGGGATCAAGGGCAGCAGAGATCCTAGGAGTTTCCGTCCACCCTTTACAGATGCCCCAAGCACCTGCTCTTCTCAAGGGGGGTCCCTGAACAGCTAAAAAATGTGTGAGAAGTGAACGCACCTGGGACAAAGAGGGCTGGCAGGGAGAGGTTTCCTGGGCAGGGCGGTGCGGTGCAGAGAGGAGAGAAAATCTATTTGCATTTCCTGAGTTACTTCTTATTTGCTCTAGGAAAAATGGTTGGCAGCTAACCAGAGCATATTTACAGAGTGATCCGGGCTGGGAAAGTTCAGGATCGTCTTTGGATTCAGCCCTAGAAAGCTGGAGGTGAACATAAGCCAGACATGCAAGCGGCTGGCGACTCCATGCGGCAGGCGGGATGGGTCCCCCTGCAGGAGGCACAGGATGGAGGCCCCATGTGGCAAACAGGGCGTATGTCCCCCTGCATGGGGCAGGCAGGGCATAGTCAGGTGGACCCAGCGGGCTCCTCACTGCCCTGCCCCGGCTTTGAGGCAGCATCCAGGCACTCACCGCGCTGGCAGCAGGGCAGCCTCAGACAGGAGCCAGCATAGCCAGCGCCCATGTCGTGCCAGAACCCCATGTCCTGCCAAGACTCCCAGAGAAGGCCATCACTCAGAAAACTCTGGAATGTGTGAGCTGAGTAAGTGGGATCAGTGAGAAGGTTCAGGCCTGCCCCCTGCACTCCCATGGAGCCCAGAGGTATTTACCCAACCACAGCCTCAGAGACTGCAGTATTGGCTCTACCCAAACAAAGCCCCTTCCAAATGGGAGAGGCAGCAGGAAGTGGAGAGGTGGGCGTGCCTCCTGCTGCCCCCTCGCCCCCAACCCCGGGCTGTACTGTGGCCACCAGGGCTGTCCACTTGGGGGCAGCAGTCAAGATTGAAAGATTCTGTCTTGTAGTCCTTGCCTCTAAATTTTCCTTCTGATTTTGTGTGTGTGTGTGTGTGTGTGTGTATTTGTTTTTAAATATTTTTTGTTTATTTGTGTATTCATTTTTAATTAAAAAAAGAGAGAGGGCCAGGCATAGTGGCTCATGCCTGCAATCCCAACACCTTGGGAAGCTGAGGCAGGAGGATTGCTTGAGCCCAGAAGTTCAAGACCAGCTTGGGCAACATAACGTGACCCCATCTCAACAAAAAATTTAAAATTTAAAATTTAAAAATGAGCAGGGCATGGTGGCAGATGTCTGTAGTCCTGGCTAAGCAGGAGACTGAGGCAGGAGAGTCACTTGGGTGCAGGAGTCCAAGGTGGTACTGAGCTATGATTGTGCCGTTACACTCCAGCCTGGGCGACAGAGTGAGACCCTGTCTCTAAAAATAAAAAGTAAATTGAAAAAGGTGGAGGAGCGAAGAGGCACCGCTGTGGGGTGAATGTGTTGATGACACTCATTTACCCATCTCCTCCGCCCATACCTCCTGCTTCAGGGACACCTGTGGCACCATCCACCTGCACACCCCACAGTGTAGGAAGGGCCCTGCCTGCACACACCTCCCCGAGCTGGTCATAGGCAGTGCACACTGCACAGTACACACACACATGCATAGGCACCCGCAGCTGGGAAGGGCCAGAGCCAGGACCCAGGTCTGGTCTCTCTGCCTGGAGTTTCTTCCCCTGTGGCCTTGTGCTGCCCTGGAGCAGGGAGCACTGTTCCCGGTATCAACAGGAGCTGCCTTTCTGAACCTCACCGAGGCCTCAGCTCTCCTTCTGTCTCAGATGTTTCCGAGAGCTTTGAGAGGAAAAGGAAATTGTGACTCCCTCCAGTCTGAATGGATGAAGCTGCCACAGGAATGCTTTTTAAATACAGAAAACAAGAAACACCCCAAATTGCACTTGTGGGAAATGGAGTGCAAGCAGAAACCAACTCTGGACGCCCATCGAGAGTCGCCCCTACCACCACCTCTCGAGTGGGCTTTCCCATCTGCAGAGAGAAAGATGGAGGGAGGAGGCCAGAGGTGAGGGAGGGGAAGGTGAGGAAGGAGAGGGCTAGGAGGGGAGGTAGCCTCTCAGGACAGCAAAGAGAGCTGTCTCTCCACCTGAGCCTTAATTGCAAATGATTTCATTAGCTCAGTCCTGATGTGCAAGGCGCTAATGAGGAAGGCTTGCAGCTCTAGAAATAGCCTGGCCGGTCCTGTGTCTTGTGTTTGAAAGGATCCACCCCAGGGCCCAGCTCCCCTGAGTCCCAGCTGTCAGCTCCAACATCTTTCTCATCACGTCACATGGACAACGTTCAGATGTGTGATGGGAGCTTTCAGAGATGACAGGAGCCAGCCCCCAGCCACCACGACCAGGGCCCTGCAGTGGGGAGAGCATGGCATGGGGGTAGTCTCAGCGGTCGGTGGTGAACCTCTCACTCCTGCAGTAACAAGTATGTCTGGGTACCCCCAGTGGCCCAGGGCTGATGCCACAAAAGAAAGAAGAGCCTAAAAGCAGCTGGGAGCCACCAGTGACTGTTGGCACCAGCACGGGCCAGGCGCCTCGTGATGGAGTGAGTGATCCCATGAGCCAGGCCTGGGGCATTCTCTGAGGTGCCTGTGGTGGTTTCTGCTTGGGAACCCCCTCCTCAACTGATGCATCTTGAAGGTGGAGACTACATTTTGGAAGTCAGGGTGTGCTGGGTATTTATTTCTCAGTGCGTCCATATGTAAAGTGGAGTGAGAATAGTCCCAGCCTAAGGCCATTGTGGGGACCTAGTGAGGTGCTCTGTGTCTCGAGTTTGGTACATTTCCAGGCATGTGGTATGGGCCAAGTGAGCAAGAGCTACCATCATCATCATCATGCCGTCATCACCATCACTGCCATCATCACCATCAGAGTCATCGTCACCATCAATCCCATCATCACCATCAGTGCTGTCATCACCATCACTGCCGTCATCACCATCAGAGTCATCATCACCATCGGTGCCATCATCACCATCAGAGTCATCATCACCATCGGAGCCATCATCATCACCGTGGGCGCAATCATTATCAACATTGGTGCCATCATCACCACCGGTACCATCATCATTACCATTTCTGCCATCATCACCATCGAGCCATCATCTTCACCATTGGAGCCATCATGGAGCCATCATCTTCACCATTGGTGCTATCATCACCATCACTGCCATCATCACTGTCGCTGCCATCATCATCACCATTGGAGCCATCACCATCGGTGCCATCGTCACCATCGCTGCCATCATCACCATCGCTGCCATTATCACCATCACTGCCATCATCATCACCATTGGTGCCATCATCACCATCACTGCCATCATCATCACCATTGGTGCCATCATCACCATCAGAGCTACCATCATCACCATCGGTGCCATCATCATCACCATTGGTGCCATCATCACCATCAGAGCCATCGTCACCATAGGTGCCATCATCATCAGTGCCATCACCATCTCTGTTATCACCGTTGCTGCCATCATCATCTCTGTCATCATCACCATCACCGTCATCATCATCATCACTGCCAATATCATCATTGGAATTATTGTTATCCTTTACCTTAGTCCACCTTTGTTACTTTAAAGGACAATCTGAGACTGGGTAATTTATAAGGAAAGGAGGTTTAATCAGCTCACAGTTCTGCAGGCTGCACAGGAAGCATGGCATAGGCGTCTGCTTCTGGCGAAGGCCTCAGGAAGCTTCCACTCATGGCAGAAGGCAAAGGAGACCATGGGTGTGCAGACCACGTGGTGAGAGAGGAGGTGGAAGAGTTGGAGGTGCCAGGCTCATTTCAACAACCAGTTCCCTTGCGAGTTTAGAGTCAGAACTCACTCCCTCCCTCGAGAATGGCACTAGGGAATTCATGACGAATCTGTCCCCATGACCCAAATGCCCCCCACCCCCGCCACTAGGCCCACCTCCAACCCTGGGGTCCAGTATCCACGAGACTTAGCTGGGCCAAACCAACCATGGCCACACCATGGCATTGCTGTTAGGGCTAAGGAGAGGCCTTGCCCAGGTTAGAAGCAGGTGACTTGCTCCCAGCAGTGTAGGAAGCACCTGCACCGCTTCGTCATGGAAGAAAGAGCTCAGGGCCCCTTGGGCCCCCTCTGTGAGTGAGCTTTAGCCGGGGCCTGAGCAGGCCACCTGCCCTAGAAGGATCCAGAGACCTCAGCACACCTTTTTTCTCCCTAAACATCATCAGCCATAGAACCTGGCCCCTCTGCTTTCCAA
Organism: Piliocolobus tephrosceles; assembly: GCF_002776525.5. Classification (NCBI taxonomy): domain Eukaryota; kingdom Metazoa; phylum Chordata; class Mammalia; order Primates; family Cercopithecidae; genus Piliocolobus; species Piliocolobus tephrosceles. The sequence goes on from NC_045453.1 coordinate 34,467,525, forward strand.
GGCTGTGAGTGAGTGGGCTGCTGTGTTCTGTAGGGGGTGCTTAACATCTAAGCATAACCACCTGTTTATGAGTAGATGCCTGTGTGTGTCCTGCATCCAGGCAGCTCTTCATAGCAAGAGCATAGGGTGGAAGGGAGCAGGGTGGTGGAAGATCACGTCACTGTTGACAGGGCAGTGTTATCTAGACGGTGCCTTATTCTCATCCTTCCATCTTCTAAAACTCTGCTCGAGTTTGTCATTCAAGGAAAGGCTCAAGGGCCATGTCTGGAATGAGCAGGAAAGGGGAGTGCCAGGCAACATGAGGCTCGTGAAGGAGGGGGTGGCAGAGCCAGATGCCCCCAGATGAGCACTGGCCCGCTGTGCCCTGGCAGTGGAACCTCGGGATAGGGGGCGGGATACCTGTACCTCCATTTCCCCTTTGGGCAGATGGAAGGAACATGACCTTTCGTATAGGTTTGTGTGGGTTCTGTAAGAGAATGTGCTCCAAGTGCCCAGCAGGACGTCTGAGCAGACAGTCAATACTGAAGAAACGGATGAATGCATGAGTGAAGATTCAGGAAACACTAATAAGTGTTAGTTCATGAAATGCTAGTTCCAGATATTCAGTAAAAATGTGACCTTTTTAAGAGTTCTAACAATTTCTCACACTTCTCCACACTGTTAAATGGACTCTCACAGCCTTGAATGAGAGAGCAAAAGTTCCAGCAGGGTGACCCCTTCCAGGTTCCCAAGGAACACCCATAGCCATCAGGACGCCGCTGGCCCTGAGAGAGACGGACAAAGGCCTTTCCTCCCTGCAGGGACTCGGGGCGGCAGCAGTGCCATGATGTCCTGGCCATTGCCAGGAAGAATGTCAGTCTCCAGCCGTCCTCGCCCGCGTGGGAATGACAAGCGAGGCTTTGCCCATTAGCCCTGTTGCCCTGCAAGTGCTGACTGCAGCGTGTTTTGACAGGAGGCCCCAGCATCTCACAAGCGCAAGAGTCCTCGGTGCACAGCGCGCCGGTGGCTGGATTTTCCACTGTTGTTCTCTGCTCACTCCTGTGTCGGCGTGAGTGGGAGGACTTCATTAGCGACGTCGCCCACATCAAGAGTCGCTGTGCTCCGTTCCGGTGGGCACCAGCAGGACTGACTAATGAGGCGCTCGCAGCTCAGTTTCCACGACCACTGCGGAAAAGAACTTTTGTGTAAATACCTGCCTTAGAATGCGGCCCTTCCCTGCTGCCCCCTCTTCGGTATCTCCCGATACACCTGCACCTTTGTTTCTTGAACGGAGTAGTGTTAATTAGTGCCGGCACCTAGAGAAATTCCTCTCTTTATATAGGCTTGGAGCCCTTTCACGTCGTAAGGCTCTGTCACCAGCAGGGAGCTGCAAACAGGCTCGCGTGGGTCCTTTGAGGAGCTGCATCTCCTCTTGGCAGAGTCTCTGGTTTGCACATAGCCCCGTAAATATTAAACAAAGACGTGGAGATGATGAGTGCAAGTTTTGGGGGACAGGGCCACGCTGCAGCGTGTAAGGCACATACTTGTTGCCATGTTGGCTGGCTTTTCTTGGACAGGAAGAATCTCCTGGTATTTTCTCGTCAGCGAGAGATGCAGTGTCCGTGAGGATGTGAGATTACAGCGTTGGATGCATCAGGAAGGAAACCCAGAGAGAGACGCAAGTTTAATATTTCCTGCCATAAATGAGGCGGCAAGAGAGAGGTTTCACTGTTTTACTTTATAATGGGATTTCTAACATTCCGGAGACAGTGTTTTGTTTTCTCTGGAGAAGGTACAGCTGATAGGTAGTGAATATCCATTTCTTACTAGACTTTGGTTTTTAGAGCAGTTTTGGGTTTATTGGAAATGGAGCAGGAAGTCGCCCCCTCTCCACTGCCAGCTTCCCCTGTTGTTACCGTCTTGCATTCGTGTGGTGCATTTGTTAGGACTGACGGACAACAGAAAATAACACGCCAGTACCGATGCGTTATTGGGACGCAGCCCAGCCTCCAGGAGGGCTCCCTCTTGGTGTTGCGAATTCGTGGGTTTGGACAAATGCATGGTGACATGGAGCCACCACTGCAGACGTCACAGTGCTGCGTCCCTGCCTGAAAGTCCCCCATGCCCTCCTGTTCATCCCTCCCTCCTCCCACGGTCCTTTCACTGTTTCTGTGGTTTTGCCCTTTTCGGAATGTCATGGAGTTGGAATCATACGGTATGCAGCCTTTTCAGATGGACTTCTTTCACTTAGCACACGTCCTTAACGCTCCTCCGTGTCTGGGGGCCTGATAGCTCATTGGATATCCATTTTTGAAGCTAAGAGAAATGGAACTTAGGCATTTACCCCACTAACTTTTCTCAAGCACCTCCTGGGTGCCAAAGTCACCAGGTTGGAAGGTGCCAGAGACCCCGGCAAGGAAGGCAGGTCCAGCGCCCACCAGCCTCAAGCCCACAGACTGGTAGGAGGTGGCCAGCAGTTTCAGGCCCTGCCTGTGCTTGGAGCCAGGGTGAAGGGTGAAGCCAGCCAGGGCAGCCTGAGCAGCTGTCAGTGGAGACACTCGACCACAGGAGGGACAGGAGCAGATAAGCCTTCCAGAAATGCCAGACCTACTTGCTCTGTGAGGCAGAGATTGGTGCTGGGAGCAGGGCCTGGCTGGGGAGACCACTGTGCTCCCACCGCACCCTTCCTGGCTGCTGCCCTCCTAGATGGTTCTGGGCATGGCCCTGCAGCCCTCCATGAGGTCCCTGCTACCCCACAGGGGTCTGCTTGGTCAGGATGATCTCTTTTGAAAGTGCACGCCGTCCCATCACTCACTGGGCAGAGCCCATTGGGTGCACCTGGAGCCTGGGCAGGTCCCTCCCAGGAGGGTGAAGCAGGGGCCTCGGGGCAGCCTTGGCCCCTCCACGTCCTGTTGCTCAGCAGGTTCCTGAGGGAGCTGCGTGTTTGTAGAATCGGAAAAGCACCATTTCCAGCAGGACGCCTCCTGCCAAGCCCAGAACTGCTCAGGCGGGTTGGGGTGGGCAGGCCCCGTGCAGACGCTGCCACATCACCCGCGAAATGCCCCCCTGCTTTGGAGACGTGAGCGAGTGGCTTGTGGGGTAGAAGGTTCTCAAATTGTTGCAGGTGTCCTGGCACCACAGGGGCGCGGCTGCTCCTCTGCCCGACTGTCACCCCCACAACAACTGCGCAGCCCGGCAGGGATGCCTCTATTGGAGGGTGTGTCCCCGGGATGAACAACATCAGAACCCAGTTTGCCCCACCTGCACGGTCCCCCCACCCACCCACTCCCCTTAGGAGATTCGCCTTCATCAAGAACCTGAACCAGGGCCGGGCGCGGTGGCTCACACCTGTAATCCCAGCACTTTGGGAGGCCGAGGCGGGTGGATCACGAGGTCAGGAGATCGAGACCGCGGTGAAACCCCATCTCTACTAAACATACAAAAAATTAGCCGGGCGTGGTGGCGGGCGCCTGTAGCTACTTGGGAGGCTGAGGCAGGAGAATGGCGTGAACCCAGGAGGCGGAGCTTGCAGTGAGCCGAGATCGCGCCACTGCACTCCAGCCTGGGCGACAGAGTGAGACTCCGTCTCAAAAAGAAAAAAAAAAGAACCTGAGGCAGCGCCACCACCTCCAGAAACCTTGGACTCAGACTCTGACCTCTCTCTCCCTCCTCCTCAGCCTCCTCTCCCCTCTGCGAGCTCCTGCCGCAGTGACGGTGACTCGCTGCTGCGCTGGTTCACTCCAAAGTGGCTCGAGTGCATGACTCAGGTCTTTGCAATGACCCAAGTTTTTCTGTGTACAAAATATGCATATGCATTTGCCTCCCAGCAGCGTCTAACTTTCATGGGAGACAGTGGTTTCCCAGCGAGTCCTGGTGAGTGACGGACATGAGCGCTGAGATATTCCAAACCAACACTCAGTCTCTGTGCACTGCACTGGGGAAAAGAAGGAGCTTTTGGAGTTGAAGTCCTGGCTCTCCCAACTACAAGTGTGGAGGTGACCACGTGCCTTGGAATCAAATCCAGAAATCCTACTGGGGCTCCCGGAGCCCACAGGCACTGCCCCGTCCCTCCCCACCTCCTCCTCGCTCCCTTCGTGCCCCCTAGTCTCCTCCCATCCTCAGATACACTAAGCATGCCTCAGGACGCAGAGCCTTGCACTGTCTGTTCCCTCAGGCACCAACACAGCCTCCCACCTCTCTTCATTCAGGTCGGCCTATTGGAGAGGGGGCGCCTCCCCGCAGTGGCTCCATCACACTACCCCTCCCGAGCCAGGCACCTCCAGCTGCCAGCTCATCACACATGGTCCCCGACTAGCCAGCTTCCTGGGGAGGACCTCGGTGTCCACCGTGTGTCCCCCATGCCTGTGAGAATGCTCAGAGGCGATTCTTGAATGGATAAGTGGGAGAAAGGAAGAGGCTGGAGATGAGTCCCATGCCCCACGTCCCTGTGCTGCCCAAGGCTTTGATGTCTCAGGGCATCTTGTTCCATTTGGGGCATCTCAAAGCAGAAGCTGAACGTGGCCTCCTCCCTGTGCCACATGTGCTGGGAGCCGCTTCAGCAGGTGGAGTGACCTGCTGGGGAGAGAGTGCTCAGGCCTAATTCTCCCCCCCAGGCCCCAGCTCCCACCTCTGAAAACAGGGTGCTTTGGGCTGTGTGGGGGCAACAGGTGTGAGATGACACATGGACAGGAGAGCTGTGGCCCAGGGCGAGGCGGGAAAGGCAGGGGAGGGCGGGAAAGAAGAAGGGCAGTCTCCTGGACGCTCGGTGCTCGGTTGCTACTGCTGCTGATGTCGTTTAAGAGGGTCTTCGGTTGTTTCCAGGGAATTGTCTATGTTCTAAGCAGAGCAGGTTCTGGGCAGTGGCAGCCGTTTACATGCCCAGGGGTCCACAGTCGTGGTCCATGCCCACCAGGCTGGATCCCTGCTTCTCCCATTGCCCTCATCCTGCTCACAGCTGCCGCTCCCACTGGCCCTCTTACCTCTGGGCCTTCACACTTGCTGTTCCCGCATCAGAGCACTCTTGCTCCGACTTTCTGTGGCTGCTCCCCTGGTCACGGAGGCCTCGGGATGGATGCTTCCCCCCCACAGGCCCTCTGCTCCCACATCTCCCCGGCTGTCCCTGTCACAGTGACTTTGTTCATGGGCCGGCTGCCTCATGGTCTCCCCACCACACTACATGCCATGCGGGCTGCTGCCCAGCACCCAGGACGGTACGTAGGGAGGCAATCGGTATGCGATGGATGGATGGATGGATGGATGGATGGATGGATGGAAGGAAGGAAGGAAGGAAGGAAGGAAGGAAGGAAGGAAGGAAGGAAAGAAGGAGGGAAGGAGGGAGGGAAGGAAGGAAGGAAGGAAGGAAGGAAGGAAGGAAGGAAGGAAGGAAGGAAGGAAGGAAGGAAGGAAGGACAGACGCTGGCAGTCTCTGCTGGTTGAACCTGAGGGTTTGAAACTCACCCTCTCCTCAGCACGGTCCCAGCTACAAGCTCACCTCTGGCTCATTCGATCTTTCTTAATTCACCTAACAAGAAAAATAATAAAAAGGTGTGTTTTGTAACCACAGCACCATTCTCCGGCCTGTCTTGGGGAGACACAGGCTGCTGCCCCCGTAAATGTCAGCAGGCTCCTGCCGCAGAGGAAGCAGAGCGGTGTCACTCAGGGCTTGTTCCCAGCACAGGCTGTCTCCCGGCTCCTTTCACAGAGAAGCAATTAGACATGATGGGGGTAAAGGGTTAACCCAGAAGCCTCCTAACCAGGGGAGCTGCTGGCTCCTCCATGGGTGAGTCTCCGCAGAGGCTTCTGATCTGCATCACTGCACCCGTCACTGCCGTGCGCACGTGAGACTGGGGGCTGGGGGGAGATGTGAAGTCGCACGCTGAGAAAATTATTTCCTTCATCTTGGAAAAACAAAAGAAGCCGGGCTGTGCTGTTTAGCTGAGGGTCTAATTATGACTGCTGCACGTGGGGAATATCAAACCACGTGATCCTCGAAGTTCAGAACTGGCCCAAGCCTGGGCAGGGCCCACTGCACGCTTCCTGGGCTCAGAACGGGGAGTTGTTGTATGTGAGGTTTGCACCAGCTGCAAGCTTTGTGAATACACAGAATTCTAAGAAAAGCACCGGGGCGGTGGGCTTGCGACATGCTTTGCATTGGGGCATCTGCTACACGGATTCTGGAAGTGCCCAGAGCCCCAGACAGGGAGGGGTGGCCTTGGTCGTGACTCTGGGCCCCGCGTGGTGCAGGTGCAGGGATTCAGTAGGGGTGTGGGAAACTGCGTGAATAATGCGAGTTCATCCCGAAAGGTAGTTTTCCTTCAGCGGGTTGAGTTTCCCTGTCACTCAAACAAGGGACTGGAGTAGATCATTTCCGAGGCGCCTCCCGGCATGGCTTGCTGCAGGCTTGGGGCTGTGGGGAGCTCTTGAGGCTGAGCTAAGCCGCAGCAGTTTCTCCGTGTGCCGCCAGTTTTCTCCGTCCCTATCCAGCACTGGACACCATGCACACAAAGCGCGCACAGGCACACACAACAACCTGGGCAGATATTCAAGAGCCTACAAATCTCCCTCCTGAGTCTCCAGGGCTGAGGCCCAGCGCAGACAATAGCTCCCGCTCCCGAGAATCTCCCTGCCCTCAGAGGGCCTCAGGCAGGTGCCTGGTGTTGGGCGCACCCGGTCCTCTGGGGAGGGCTGTTGCTCTGCGGCCCCTCCCCCTCGACATCGGTGTTTCTGTCTCAGTTCACTCCAGTGAGAACCATCGTCTTCCCCAGGGACAGGAAAAATGACAGAGGGGCCAGAAAGAGAGAGGAGTCATGGAGGAGGGACCCTGCCCTGGACTGATCTGGGGATCTCTGTAGGGAGAGGGAATTGTGGCCGGCACTCGGGACCCGCTCCAGGGAGATGTGTGAGACTCAGGATGCAGGTGGGGTCCCATCAGCACAGAGCTCAGGAGGACTTCTCCTGTTTCCCCAGCAGCTGGAATTAGGGACCCTGGAAGCTGCTTTTTTAAAATTGAAGTAAAATTCACATAACGTAAATGTCCCCATTTTCAGGCATACAATTCAGTGGCATCGAGCACATTCATAATGCTGGGCCACCGTCACCCCAAGGGAAACCCGGTCCCCATTAGTGCTCACTCCCCCACCCCCCTCTGTTTCTTGCACCCCCTTGATGGGCAGAACCTGTGGTGGGTAGAGGAAGGTGCTGCAGGGACCACAGCCCAGCCCAGTGCAGACCCCCAAGGGGCTCCCAGGGACTCAGGGACCAAGCACAGGAAACCTGGGGGGCCACAGGGACCCTGACGTTCTGCCTCTGGGCCAGCACCTTCGGGGCCACTCGGGGGACTGAGGCCCCATCTACCCCCTCCGCTGAACCCCGTGCTCCCTGACGATGGCTGAACCCCGTGCTCCCTGACGATGGCTGAACCCCGTGCTCCCTGACGATGGCTGGACCCCGTGCTCCCTGACGATGGGTGAACCCCGTGCTCCCTGACGATGGCTCGACCCCGTGCTCCCTGACGATGGCTGAACCCCGTGCTCCCTGACGATGGCTGAACCCCGTGCTCCCTGACGATGGCTGAACCCCGTGCTCCCTGACGATGGCTGGACCCCGTGCTCCCTGACGATGGGTGAACCCCGTGCTCCCTGACGATGGCTCGACCCCGTGCTCCCTGACGATGGCTGAACCCCGTGCTCCCTGACGATGGCTGAACCCCGTGCTCCCTGACGATGGCTGAACCCCGTGCTCCCTGACGATGGCTGGACCCCGTGCTCCCTGACGATGGGTGAACCCCGTGCTCCCTGACGATGGCTCGACCCCGTGCTCCCTGACGATGGCTGAACCCCGTGCTCCCTGACGATGGCTGAACCCCGTGCTCCCTGACGATGGCTGAACCCCGTGCTCCCTGACGATGGCTGGACCCCGTGCTCCCTGACGATGGGTGAACCCCGTGCTCCCTGACGATGGCTCGACCCCGTGCTCCCTGACGATGGCTGAACCCCGTGCTCCCTGACGATGGCTGAACCCCGTGCTCCCTGACGATGGCTGAACCCCGTGCTCCCTGACGATGGCTCGACCCCGTGCTTCCTGACGATGGGTGAACCCCATGCTCCCTGACGATGGCTGAACCCCGTGCTCCCTGACGATGGTGTCCAGGGTTGGGGCCTCCCCACAGCCTCCGTGGCTAACGGGTCTTTGCTGCAGGAATGGAGGAATCTACTTCCCTCTGACATTCCTCACCTCTTTCTTCTTTCTTTTCTCCTTCTTTTCCTGGCTCTTGAATTTCTCTGTCCCCAGCAGACGTGTCTGAGAGCGTGTGCATGAAGCGGGGCCCACAGCCATCTACTCCAGGGGCTGTGATCCTCTTTGCAGCCAAATGTTGAGGATGGGCTTCTGAAGCCACTGCAACAGCCTCCTAACTCAGCTCCCTGAGTTGTTTGCAAGGCTAGGAAAGGCCGTGGCTCTCTTAACATTGGGCCTGAAAGGAGGTGTCTGGGTGTGGCTTCCACTCAGGACACTCCCTCAGTCCCAGAGACTGCGGGACCTCCTGGGAACTCAGGGTGCCCCCCGCTCCTGTGCAGAACTCTGAGCCTCCTTGTAGTCACCAGGTCAGCAGGCTCCACGCAACATCTCCCGGGCCAGTCCCCACCCCGAAGGTGTAGGTCATCTCGCTGGCCGAGGGTCTTCCTGCCACCACACTGTGTTCATTCTTGTCACCCCAGCTGCCCCTGCTGTGGGCAGCTCTCAGGCTGTCACACCAGCTCTGTCACACCAGCTCTCAGGTCCTGGAATCCCTCCCTTCCTCTGCCCCAGGACCTTTGCAAGTCCCATCTGCACTGCCAGGAATGTGTTCCCCACCTGAGCCTTCCCTGGAACCTCGTTCCCCAGGTGTCCACAGAAGGGTCCTGGTATCAGGGAAGCCCTTCCCAGCTATCCACCCAGCCTGGGTCAGGCTCTCACAGAGCCTGTGTCTTCCTTGTAGAGCGCCGCACGTCTGATGTGATGACCTGGTTAATGTCTGCCCTGCCCCATGCTCTCAGCCCCACTGGCAGTCCCCGCGTCTGGTGTGTGCTGACTGGTGGCGTCAGTGATAAGTCATGTGAAAGGATGAAGGTGGGGGAGGGGGGAGGGAGGGAGGAAGGAGAGAGAGAGGAGCAAGCTGCCCTTCTTCAACTGTGCGTGTCCAGAGGCGCGTTCACGACAGGCGGGGGTCTCTTCTTAGCGGGGTGGGATTGGCATGAGTCCTGGGAGATGGAGCCGTCGTGAGGTCACCCAGCGGGGAGGTCCACAGAAACTCCATCCACAACACAACCAAGACCAGGGCGACAGAGGGAGACTAAGGCCTACATTCACACTGCACGAAGATGTGGGTGACAGGCGGGGGCCAGCCACATCCCAGCCCGGGAAGGGGAGGGGAAGGGGAGCCCAGACCACCCTCAGCCTGTGCTTTGCTCTACAGCTGCCGGGAGAAGGGAGGGGGTAGGGAGAGCCGCCCTGGAACAAGTCCCAGGCTGTTGGATTCTCTGGTGTGCCGCCCTTCCTGGGTGTCTGGCAGAGGTTTGCCTCGGCATTCGTTGCTCCTCGTGTTGCTTGGATGGCTTTGTGGGTCCTGCTGAATGCCGGCCCCAGAGGCTGAGCCCAGTCTGGCATTTGGTCATATTTCGGAGTGGGTGGCAGAGAGTGGTCCCTGGAGGGTGAAAGGTGGCGCAGCTTCTGTTCTCTGGTGTCTTCTCAGAAGAAAACACTTTAAAATTAAATCCATGTTGTCCAGAGCGGGAGGCCAGTGGTGTGGGGCCGGGCTGCCCAGAACCTCGGAAGCTGCTGACCCCACACCTTGCGGTGAAAAGGGGGAACCAGCCCCCAGCAGGGCAAAAGCTGGATCCCCACAGGCTCGGAATCCCAAGAGTCGGCTGGCCGCAAACACCCTGCACTGCTCCCCATCCCGCCTCTGGGACCCCCAACCTGACTAGGGCCCTGGTGTGACCCCACTGCAGCCTGGAGGGCTCGGCCATCCGGGCTGTCATCACCCGGCCACTGACCATCCTGGCCTCACCCTGTGCAGTTCCCGGCAGACCCTGGTGTTCAGTAAGTGTTTGTGGGATGGACGACCTTGACCTTGTGTGACCTTGGCTGGGTGCCTTGCTCCCTGAGCTGTGTCCATGCCACTGAAGGATGTCACAGGGCATGCTGGCCAGAGCATAAGAACCGCAGCAGACGCCCACAGTGCCCTGTGCCAGGCACTGAGCAAAGGGATCAACGCGCTGCCTTTTCCCCCTCCCCGAGCCGCTGCCGTCACTCCCATTTCACAGAAACGAAGACTGTGCTCAGAGAGGGGCCACCGTTCCTCAAGGTCACAGAGACGGGAGGCTGTGGTTGGGGTTTGCACCCCAAGACCAGAGTAGGTGTGCACAGGGCTGCTGGTGCACACTCTCCTTGCTGGGCACATGCATACCCGCCCCACAGCACACGCAGAAGGTGCTGGGACCCTGAGGTTCCATGCCTGTGGCTCTGGTGTAAGGACAGCAGCGGTTCCCCTCCCCACCCTCCGGGGCCACCTCTTTGGGGCAGGCGGTGCCAGGCCTGCCCCCAGGGCCCAATCCTCTGTACCATCCTCTAGCACTGGCTTCCGGTCTGCAGCAGCCACCGCCAGGGGACGGAGGCAAGGGAGGCTCCAACTGCATGTTTAAACAGTTAGATTTAATTTCTCTCTGGACCCTTCTGTCTCTTGTCAAATTTGTTTAACTAACTAATGAAAGCAATTATCTAACCACGGAGAGATGTGTGTGGCAGGTAGTGGCTGTGGGTTCTAGGCGCCAGGCGGTCCCGTGTTGGCTGAGGGTGGAACAGGTGCCCTCCTCCCCAGGAGGATTTCCCTCCCGTGGCACCTGCTTTTCCACACAGGTGTTTTCTCCCCCAAGAAACAACTCTTTTGTCCCCCACAATTCTTTCTGGGGCCGCAGCGTCCCTAGGGCCCAAGGCAGCAGGCTGGTCCGCGGCTTCCCTGCAGAAACCCTGCATCCTGAGGCAGAGGTGGGAGGCAACACCCCAGCGGGACCTGAGGGGCCATAACCTTGGGGATTCCTCAGAGGCGCCGCCTGGGGTCCAGTTCACACATCAGCTGCAAAATGTTCCCTCAGAATGTGCAAGTCAGAAGCTCCCCACACCACACCGCCACCCCCATCCCCCACCAGGCTTGGCATCCTCCCAGCCTCGGGAAGAACCAACCCTGCTGGGCGAGGGTGACAGATCCCTGAGGTCGGGTGGCAAACCCCGCTCCTCCTCCCGCCACCTTCACGGCAATCCCTGCTCCTCCTCCCACCACCTTCACGGCAATCCCGCTCCTCCTCCCGCCACCTTGACGAAGGCATGAAACGTCCCTGAGCCTCAGCTTCCTCATCTGCAAAATGGGCCAGTTCCACTCGCCAGTGCTGCCTTCCCGTGCCTGGCAGCGCACCCGCTGCATGGAGGCTGCAGGGACTGGGACAGTACGTGTGATCTGCATTCCGGTCGCAGTGGCAGCTTTTCAGGGCATTGTAGGTTTTTGCTGGTACATCGAGGGAAAAGTTTTCTGGGAATCCATTGGATTTTAATTCTCTCCTGAAGACTAAGAGAGAAATCAGGAGATCAAGAACAAATACGTAAGAAAACTAAAATATATAAGAAAACCAAAAACTAAACTTCCAGTCGCGGCGCTGCTGCTGGGTTGCTCGCCTTCCCGCTGGGTGGCTGCTGACGCAGTATCCTCTGGGGGCTGTTTCCCATGGAGAGGGAAGTGCGGGGGGTCCCGTGAGGATTCTGGGCTGAGCACAAAACAGGACAGAAGCCCCCTTTCTGCCCTCAGCCTGACAGGAGCCCCGGAGCGGCCAGGGGAGGCTTCACCCCCACTTCACCCTGACCAGGTGCCTGATGCTGTCTGGTCCCAGGACACCAGCCCTGGCCTCAGCACATTCGCCAGTCCTGGGGGGATGCGGGAGGACACGGGAATCCAGTTAGGAAGCCAGAGAATGAAACGAAAATGGGTGACGTGAGGGGAGGGGTGGGGCAGGTTACAGGTTTCCATGGGAACCAACATCCCAGCCAGGCCTGAGCACCGGGCCAGAGCCAGCTCTGCCAGAAACCGCCAGTCACAACCTCTGTGTCCGGTCTGGAGAGTCCAGAGTGAGGGACCTGGATGGGGCTGGGCCACCAGGTTCCTGCCTGGAGGAGGCTGAGTGACATCAGGCTTGGACCCCAGGCCCACCTCAGAAGGTGAAACTGGAAAGACTGCCCAGTGCTGGCCACAGCCAAGGTTCAAGCAGAGAGCAGGCCACTCCCGACCGCTGCAGAGGCGAGGGCAGCACAGGACTCCAAGCACCCACAGAAAGTTCTATAAGTAGCCAGGGGCCTCTCCAGCCGACGCCACAGGTTCAGACTCCAGCCACGTTCGTAGAGAGGCAAAGCAGAATCCAAATAAGTCTGTGCCAGGTAACAGCATGAGAAGCATCCTCTCTGCACACGGGGACGCTCGGTGCATGCCGACACCCACACATACATGTGCACTTTTCTGTTGTCCTCCTGGAATACATTTAACCTTGCAGAGAAAGGCAAAGACTCCAAAAATTAAAAAGGAAGCAAGAGGAAGGAAGCAGGTTGAAGAGGCAACAAAGGTGAAAAATAGAATGGAATGTGTTGAGGTTAGTAAATGTCTCAGCATTGTTAGAAAAGCTGGCTATGGTACTGCCTCTGAGCTTCCCAGTAGCCAAAGTGAAGAGGGAAAACGTATTTAGGCAATTCACAAGGAAAGACAAACAGGATACGGGGAGGAGTCCCCATCCCAAGACCTCAGACATCTCTCCCTTGGAGCTGCCCTGCACACTCACCATTTCTTTTTCTTTTTTTTTCTTTTTCTTTTTTTGAGACAGAGTCTTGCTCTGTTGCCCAGGCTGGAGTGCAGTGGCCGGATCTCAGCTCACTGCAAGCTCCGCCTCCCGGGTTCACGCCATTCTCCTGCCTCAGCCTCCCGAGTAGCTGGGACTACAGGCGCCCGCCACCTCGCCTGGCTAGTTTTTTGTATTTTTTAGTAGAGACGGGGTTTCACCATGTTCACCAGGATGGTCTCGATCTCCTGACCTCGTGATCCACCCGTCTCAGCCTCCCAAAGTGCTGGGATTACAGGCTTGAGCCACCGTGCCCGGCCCTCACTTGCCATTTCTATAGCGTGGCAAAGTGTTAGTAACATTCTGAGTGGTGTTCACAGGTACCCACATTTCAGAGTTTCCAAAGGGAGTGTTCATACACTCAGTGCTAATGTTCTATGAATGCCCCTGGAGTCTCAGAAGACCTGCCTTATTGCTCTTTCTGTATGAAAGAAGCCACAGCCTGGTGGGGCACAGGAGCAGGTATTGAAGGTTCTGAAGTTCCTTTCTTCTCCTGGAATGCAGGTTCCCCCCAACACTGGGGGTCTCTGAATGACCCCCCCATCTTCCCGGCCTCTCTCCAGGAGGGTGTGGGCCAGCACCATTTGCATAACCATGTCCTGACACTTTGTCCCCTGGGCTGCTTCCTTCTCTGCCAGTGACAACTCCTGTTTTCCTCCTGCTTCTCTGCGGATGAGGACTCAGAATCGCAAACGCTAGTGGGCTGAGTGTTCAGACACAGGGGCAGTGTTTTGAGCAGAACACCCAAGTTATGGTTAGACCGAAACAGGATGTTGGGACTGCATCTTGTCACAAAGCCCTGGAGCTTTCTCATGATTGGACGGAGCCATGTCAGACACAGACAGAAAAGGCATAAAGATCTAGGAAGTGGCTGGGTGCAGGGGCTCACGCCTGTAATCCCAGAACTTTGGGAGGCCGAGGCGGGCGGATAACCTGAGGTCAGGAGTTCGAGACCAGCCTGGCCAACATGGTGAAACGCTGCCTCTACTAAACGTACAAGAATCAGCCAGGCATGGTGGTGTGTGCCTGCAGTACCAGCTACTCGGGAGTCTGAGGCAGGAGAATCACTCGAACCTGGGAGGTGGAGGTTGCAATGAGCCAAGATGGCACCATTGCACTCCAGCCTGGGCAACAGAGCAAGACTCCGTCTCAAACAACAACAACAAAAATCTAGGAAGCTGGTGTGCAGGGGCCCTGGTGCGGTCCCCTGGGCATCACTCCCCCAGGCCACCCACGGAGCTGCCTTTGAGGGCCCTGTCGTCAGTTTCATCCAGGGTCTCTCCTGCAGGCAACACCATTCACCTGCGAAGTCCTTGGTTCACGTGGCCGACGCCCCCGCTGTTTCCTGCATGGCAGTTCAGACGTTGGTGGCCCATTCGTTCTCAAAGCAGCTTCAACGCTTGCCTGAGGTGTTGCCAAAGCTGTGTGCCTGTACTTTTTTTTTAACTACAACACTGTTTAATCCTGAAGACAACACAAACCCTCCCGCTGCTGTCAAATTGCATTAGTTTTATTAGGAATTTGCTTTTAGAGAACAGAGGGGCTTATTTGTGTATTTGTGCTCGTCTCTCAGCAGTCACAGAGCTGTCATTTTTATTTTTGTCGGTGACAATCGGATGTCAGAAATGATTGATCCACTAAGTTGCTGCTGATTTTAACCTGTTTACCATTGGGCAAACAGTACTATAAAAGCAGTTTGGAATTTTCCTGTCACTTGAAAAACAAAATGTAATGATTCCATCCTTAGAGGGGGAGTAGGTCTGGGGAGCCGCAGCGGACCCTTGCCTGGGTTGCTGCCGTCCATCGGAGGAGCCACCGGGGGGGCCCTGGAGTCTGGAAGTTTCATTGCTCCGTGGAACCGGACAGGGTGGAAATGCCTGGTGTCATCACGTTTAAAAACATTTTCACATGAAACGCACAAGTGGGAGGTGCCATTGGCTGGGAAGATACCTAAAGTGAACTATTTGAGATGAGGGAACAGACACGTTATTTATTCTTTCAAGGCAGGCAACAGTAAAAGGTGAACGCGAGGGGAAAACACTTTATCTAATGTAACAGTGAGTCGCTTTTTTTTTGTTTTCTCGAATAAATAGTAATTAAATCATGTAAGCTGTGACAGCAAAATTGCTTGAAAAACCAATCCTCCCACCATAATTGCTTAGATACCCACATTTTTATAAATACTAGGTAACTTTATCCATGGCTTTTATCAGCAGAATGTGACACCGGCTGTGGGCGCATCATAATTTACCATGGTTGTAGGTGACAGTTGCAAAAGCACACGTCTAAAAATGCACTAATGTGTCTGGATGAATGTGCGCCTCTGGAGGTGTCTTTTTCTGCAGCAGAATTAGAGATGGCCATGGTGCTGGAGCTGTGAAGGGAGGTTGGCATCCTCGTGCACGCCTATAATCCCAGAACTTAGCCTTCTTGGGGTGGAAAAACAGGTCCATTAG
>NC_045453.1:34482877-34495853 GCF_002776525.5 Piliocolobus tephrosceles
TTGAGGCGGAGGGTACCCACTGTGCTGCTCACAGACTCCGGCTGAATTCGGAGGTGATAGCGGCGAGGGAGAGAGGCATTTACGGAAGGGAGTGCAGCTGTGTTGTAGATAGAATGGAAGCTCGGCGTTGCTTTGTTTCTTCCCTCCTTTTTTAAAGGCCTCTGGCTAATTCTCTAGGGGTTGAGATACAACATACCACCCTCTCAGGAGGTGGAGAAATCACTGCAGACCTCATGCCCCTGATGCCCATGGGGGGCCTGGAGAACGTCCTGCATGGCTGTTGCCATTGTTACCACCCTTCTGCTGGCCAGGCCGATCCTGACTGTCTCCCTCTCCTCTTGCAGTCAAGTTCAGCAGCTGTGTGGGGACCAAGGGGACGCAATACGAAACCAACAGCGTGGACTTCAAAGTCGGGGCAGACGGGACAGTCTTCGCCACCCGGGAGCTGCAGGTCCCCTCCGAGCAGGTGGCGTTCACGGTGACCGCGTGGGACAGCCAAACAGCAGAGAGATGGGACGCCGTGGTACGGCTGCTGGTGGCCCAGACCTCGTCCCTGCACTCTGGACACAAGGTAAGGTGTGACCGCCCAGGTCTGCACCAGACTTTAGATGTCTTGGTTCCTCCTGCAGGCCCCGGGCAGAGCCTCTGCCAGGGCTCCCTCAGGACGGACAGGCACCTCCTCCTCGGGCTGTGCCACTCATGTCATTGCCAGCCGAGCACCTCTGCCCTCTGCACTGACCTGAGACACGGCCATCGTTGCAGGAAGGCCCCCCGGGCAGGTGCACAGGCCCCACACTCAGGTTCAGACACTATGCCACGGTCTTGACGCTCTTCATATGTTTTTTAACAAGGGGCCCCACATTTTCATTTCAGACTGGGCACTGCATATTCTGAAATCTCTCCTGCCGCCCGAAGTTTGTAGCCCACCAGGCCCAGGGCGTTCTGAAGCCTGGAGGGATGAGGAGCAAGGCAGAGATCATGTGGTTGGAAGGGAGCCAACCAGAGAGTGGGGAGGGGATGGAGAGAAAGAAGAAGAGAGAGGAAGACGGGTGAAGGGAGACAGGAAAGGAGAGGAAGAGAGGGAGCGAGAGGGAGGGGGAGAAAGAGAGGGAAGAAGAGAGGCAGAGAGAGACAGGAGAGGAGAAGAAGGGAGAGGAAGGGAGGGAGAGAGAGAAGGAGGGAGGGAGATGGCAGGGAGAGCGGGGGGGGGGGGGGGGGGGGGGGGGGGGGAGAGAGAGGGGGGGGGGAGGGAGGGAGGGAGAGAGAGAGAGCTTCACACAGACATAAAACGTCTGCTGTTCAGCATCCCAGCTGCCCTCTGACTCTGCCTCCTTCTGACCCAGCTGCCTGGCTCACCTGGGTGACAGGGGGGACGCCTTCACGATCCCCTGTCCTGAGAGCTCCCTTTCATCCCCGCATATTCCAGCAATCCAGCACCAGGCTCCTGAACAACCTGTGTTCATCCCCCAGTTCCTAGCTGTTAGGTTCCCTGTGCCTTATGGGGAAGTGGCCAGGTCCCGTTCACCTTGAGTGTCCTGGCATTGGTTGCAGCCACTGTGCCAGCCTTAAGGTGTGGAGGCTGCTGAAGAAGCTGCAACCAGGAGGGCTGTGGGAGGGTGCTAAGGAAGGCCAGCCTTCGTTCAGGTCCAGCTGTTGCAGCTGCCTGCTTGAGGGGCCACAGTGGTGGAGAGGACGTGTGCCAACCCCTCCAGATCCCCCCCCAGGTAACATGAGGCCTCTGTGGGTCATTTGAGGTGTGGTGAGCAAAGGAAATCACCATGCAGGGCGGTGGCCACTAGCAGTCATGGGCACGACCTCGGGAGGCAAAGCATTAAGCAGAGGCAGGCAGATTCCTTTCTGTGGGTTTCCCGGAACCTCAGGCCTCATGTGCTGTGTAAGCCTCTGAGTGGGACACAGTCTGCAAGTTTCCCCAGACTGTCTGACCAAGGAACCCTTCTCCATGGAAAGCTTGCAAGACAGGTGTGCCAGGGAACCCACTTTGGGAAGGGAGGGACCTGTGTCTTCTCCTGACTTGTTTCTTAGATGGAAGTGGAGGTGGTTTAGGTTAGAAAAGACAAAGTGTGACTCGGGTGGACAGTCTTCACCGCGTGATGAGCGGACCCCAACGGGGAAGGGAGGTCTTAGCATCCTCCTGAGTGTGTTAAACCAGGCAGCAGAGTGCGCCTCTAATGGCAGTGGCCCCCAAATCATGAGCCCCACCTGTGAGTCCTGAAGAGTCTAGGATGGTGTCTGTCATTTTTGTTCTTTCCTGAGTGATTATTACAAGCCACACCCAGTGAGCAAAGCAGGCCCTTGGACATCCTGGGGACCCTGTGCCATGGGGGCCCCTTCCCTCCAGGAGCTGTAGCGGGACACTGACAGGCAGGGACTCGCAGCCCCATCACGCCTGTGACTTCCAAGCTGTCCCCAAGTCCCCGATTATGATGCAGAAACTTGGCACCTTGTGAGCCGAGAGCAGAGCCCCTGAGAGCCTGTCGAAAGCCTCCAGTAAAGGCTCTATTGAAAATATAATGGCACCTTTTCTTGGGCATGTTAATGAAGCGATTTCAGATTTAATCCCCTGATCCTCTGAGGAAGGGGCAGGTCAAGCTGTGGTTGCTGCTAGACAGTCCCCGTGGGAATTGCTCCTCGACCCACGCCAGGCTGGCGCAGGAAGCACCCAACCAGCGCAGCAGGGGACGCTGAATTCATGTCCCAGGCTCAGCACACCCGGGGGAGCCAAGTGTTAAATCAGGCAGCAGAGCGCGCCTCTAACGGCAGCGGCCCCCAAATAGTGAATCGTGAGCCCCACCTGTGAGTCCGGCGTTTGTCGTTTTTGTTCTTTCCTGAGTCGTTATTACAAGCCACGCCCTGGTGAACAAGGCAGGTCCTTGGGCAGCCTGGGGACCCTGTCCCATGAGGGCCATGGGGTCACTGTGGGGTGCAGCCCTGAGACCCTGAGACACGACTGTTGCAGGGCGCAGTGAGCAGTCTCCGCAGCCCAGGAGACCCGGTCCTCCAGCACTTGTGTTGCCAGCGGTTCCTCTCCTGACTTTCTAGGACTCGCTCAGACCTTGCCCCAAGTGGTGTTAGCTCGTCTAACTCTCTCCACACCCCTGGGAGCGGATGCTGTCACATCACAGATGAGGGTGCTGAGCATGTGACCACAGCTCTGTGCTGCGTGGGAGAACGATGTGTGGGGAAGGAATGGAAAAGGACTTTGCAGGTGTGGCAGAGCCTGGCGTGGTGCAAGAGCAGCCGCCCGGGGTGTGGGTACACGGCAAGGCTTCTGCGACTTACTGGCTGGGTGTTTGGGGAGAATTCACACAACTTGGAGGTGAGCTGCTCTGGAGAATGGGAGAGTAATGCCGCCCACGTCCCAGCCGAAGGGTGTTGGTATTTCATGAGGTTATGGAGGCCGGGGGTGGAAAATAGCAGCGCATATGGCTGTCATTGCCTGGTTCCAGACTTCACGGTCCTGTGCTTATCACAGCTGCTGGGCCTCGCCGGGCAGCACGGGGGCAGGAGGAGGCAGGCAGGGAGTGGAAGCCACTGTGGGATGCTGGGTCACCTGGTTGATGCGCCCTTACAGAGCGTGATGCCAGCCTCTATTGATGATCAAGGTGACACCGGATTGCTGGTGTCCTGGCCGCCTGCCAGAAGCAACTGTACATCTTCCCCAGTGTGATCTGTCACCCAGGCCTTGAGCTGTGCCCGTCTCCTTTCATATTCAACATCCAGCACTCAGCCTCATGACTGGGCACATGAGGAGGGACAAGATGTAGAAAGAACAATCGAAAGAAGTAGCAGAAAAGAAAGGACCCAGAGGGGCCAGGCGCGGTGGCTCACCCCTGTAATCCCAGCACTTTAGGAGGCCGAGGTGGGCGGATCATGAGGTCAGGAGATTGAGAGCATCCTGGCTAACACAGTGAAACCCCATCTCTACTAAAAATACAAAAAAATAAAATAAAATTATCCGGGTGTGGTGGCGGCACCTGTAGTCCCAGCTACTCGGGAGGCTGAGGCAGGCGATTGGCGTGAACCCGGGAGGCAGGAACCTGCAGTGAGCTGAGTGAGCCACCGCACTCCAGCCTGGGTGACAGAGCGAGACTCTGTCTCAAAAACAAACAAACAGACAACAAAGAAAGGCCCCACAGAGGCTCCAGAGCATGGGGTGATCAGACAGATTTTACAGTAACTACACTTACTATCTTTAAGCAAATTAAATAGAAGACTTTGAGAGATAATTAGAAGGTATAAAACAGAATTATTAATCATTGGGCAGTTTGGAACTGAAAACTAAACCAAACAAAACGAAGAGCTCAATGGATAGATATATCTGCTGATTTGACATAGCTGAAGAAAGAATTAGTGAAGCAAAAAATATCAAAAACATTCATGCTGTAAAGCGTGAAGAGATACACAGAAGGAAAACACAGAAGCAAGCGTAAGAGATATTGGAGAAGTAGTAAGAAGGTCTAACGTGTATATTTGCAATATGAGGGGGAGAGAGAAAACGGAGCAGAAGTAATATTTGAAAATATAGTGGCAGAAAATATTCCAAAACTGGTAACATTCATCTAGGCATGGATTCAAGAAGCCCTATGAACTCTATGCAGGAGAAATATTTCAAAAAACAGTACCTGGATGCTTTATAGTAAAATAGTTACAACCCAAAGACAAAGAGGAAATCTCAGAAGCAGACAGAAAAGGCAGAGTTCCTTTGAGGGAGCGACGACTAGGAGACTGACTTCTCAGCAGGAGCTGGGAGGTTGTTGGGGGGTTAGAAGACAATGGAATGATTTTTTTCTTTTTTTTTTTTTTGAGACGGAGTCTCGCTGTGTTGCCCAGGCTGCAGTGCAGTGGCGCGATCTCAGCTCACTGCAACCTCCGCCTCCCAGGTTTAAGTGATTCTCCTGCCTCAGCCGCCCAAGTAGCTGGGATCACAGGCGTGTGCTGCCATGACTGGCTAATTTTTGTATTTTTAGTAGAGATGAGGTTTCACCATGCTGGCCAGGCTGGTCTCGATCTGTTGATCTCATGATTCGCCAGCCTTGGCCTCCCAAGGAATGATATCTTAAAAGTGCTAAAAGAAAATAGAATTCTGTCATCTGGTAAAACTGTCTTTCAATAATTAAAGTTGAATGAAGAGAAACTGAAAGAATCTGTCCCAAATGATGTTCTTCAAACATAATAAAACAATTTGAGGTGAACACTCAGAAATGAAGGAAAGAATGAAGAGCTGGGAAAAGGCCAAGTACGCAGAAAAATACAAATGAATCACAGCAGTGTAACGTTTCATGGGTGTAAATAGAGAACTCGAATTCACAGCAAAAACTGCATAAACTTTGAGAAGGGATAAATGGAATCAAAGAGATAGAAGTTGTTTGCGTGTTTCTCAAAAATGATGGAAATAACAAATTAGTATTACTCCTAAATAAAACAAAGACACTTGTTATAAAGTCTTTAGAAAATCACTAAAAGAGTCATAAAAGTCTATAAGTAGTGACATAATAAATGGAAAAAATAGAATAATAAAAATTATCAAGCCAAAAAATGCAAAAAAAGAGAAATGAAAACGGAAGAGATGGGCTATACCTTTCTCTTTGAGTAAGATGGCAGATTTGCAAATATATTTGTAATTATAGCCAATGAAAATATATTTGTTGTAATTTTAAAAAATAAATTGATGGATAAAGATAAATCCAACTGTATGCAGCTTATAAAAGATATGTCTGAAAGGTATAAAGCTAAAGGTTAGCAGTAAAATCTTAGAGAAATAAATACCATGCAAGTATCAATCAAAAGGAAGCTAGTGGACTCTGTTAATATCAGATGAATAGAATCTGAGGATAATGCATTCTCTTCAAGGAGGAACACTTCATAATGACAAACAATTCACCAAGAAGATACAGGAACCCTACATTTGTGTGCACTTCATATGACTTCAAAATATTTGTGCCAAAATTGATAGAAATAAAAGGAGAAATAACTATGCAATCAGTGATCAATTTTAACAAAATTTCTTAGCGAATAATAGAACAAGCAGAAGATACCAGTAAGGAAAGAGATTAGAATCACACAATTAACAGGTCTGGCTTTACCGAGATGTATAAAAGCACAGAAACCAACCACTGCTAAATACACATGATTTTTAAGTATAGACAGAACATTTACAAATATTCACCAAGCAAGTCCCAACATACTTCATAGCCTTCAAGCAATTCTCAACATACTTCAAAGGTTTAAAATCAAAACATAGTTTGTTTTCTTAACTCAGAGCAAGTAGACTAGAATCAGTAACAAAGAACATAACTGGAAAATCCCCATAGATTTGGAAGTTAAGTAAAAGCCTTCTCATTAACCCTTGGGCAGAAAAAAAAAAAAAATCACATGGAAATTAATGAATATTTTGAACTGAGTAATAAAACTACTGGGATGTAGCTAAAGTCATGCCCAGATGGAAATATTTAGCCTTAAATGCATATATTACAAGATAAAGAAGGCAGAAAATTGGCTGGGCATGGTGGCTCACGCCTATAATCCCAGCACTTTGGGAGGCCAAGGCAGGTGGATCACCTGAGGTCAGGAGTTGGAGCCCAGCCCAGCCAACATGGCGAAACCTTGTCTCTACTAAACATGCAAAAATTAGCCAAGCGTGGTGGCGCAACCCTGTAATCCCAGCTGCTCAGGAGGCCAAGGCAGGAGAATTGCTTGAACCCAGGGGGCAGAGGTTGCAGTGAGCCAAGATCGCACCACTGCACTCCAGCCTGGGCAACAGAGCGAGACCCTGCCTCAAATAAAAGGAGAAAAAAAAAGCGGGGGGTGGGGGGGCAGAAAATCAACAGTCCAGGCATTCATCTCAAGAAACTATAAAAATAACAGAAAATGAGACCCAAAGTCTAAAGAAAGAAATTGTTAACACAGGAGGACTAAACAATGAAACAGAAAACAATAGAAATAACTAAGTTTGTCCTTTAAACTACGAGGCTGATCAGACTGAGTAAAAAGAAAAGGTATAAACTGCAACAATCCTTATCAGGGAGGAAAAGATGACATCATGACTAATCTTGTGGACATCAGAAAGATCATTTGAGGATATTATATCCAAGTTATACCAACACACTTAAAAATATACATGAAAAGGACAATAGTATAGAAATATACACCTTACCAAACTAACATAAGAAAAAAAACCCTGAACTGTTTTACTGTTACAAACAAAATTAAAACTAAAATCCTTATCACAAAGAAATGTCCACACCTGTTGGCTCCACTAGTAAGTTCTACCCAAGCTCTCAGGAGAAATTACAACAAATCTTACACAAACCTGTCCAAAGATCACAACAAGAGGAATTGCTTCCCCAAAGTTTTGTCTTCCCAAATCCTGATAGTGAGGATACACACACTGGAGGTACAAGCCAATGCAGTAAGGCAAGAAAAAGATATTAGAATAAATAAAACTGACATTATTTGTAGCTTATATGATTATGAATGTTAGAAAATGTAATCTGTCCTGAAAGAACCTGTCCTAAGTTGTTGGGATTCATGAGTAAGGTTAGCAAGGGTGCTGGACATAACAGTTGTACTTCTATGTACCAGGAATAAATCATTAGAAAATAAAATCTGAACTAGATCCCAATTACAATAGCATTAAAAATGATCATATAACTGGGAATAAATCTAACAAAAATGTACAAGACTTCTTACATTTTGTTGAAAAAAAATTGAAGACCTATAAAAATGGAAGGATATGCCGAGCTCATAACTTGGAAGGCTTATGTTAGAATATTGATTCTACTCAAAGTTGCCATAGAGTCAACACAGCCTCAATAAAAATTCCAGCAGATTTTTTGCTCGTTTTGGGAAGAGTAAAGAGCTGACTTAAAATTTTTTAATGGAAATGGAAAAGGCGAAGGTAGCCTAGAACAAGAAAAAGATGGGAGGACACGTCCTTCTAGACACGTTGTTGGAGCTGTCCTGTGTGCTACAGAATAGTAAGCCACACTCCTGGCCTCTACCTGCTAGATGCCAGGTGAAGGCCCATAACCTCCATATGCAACCCAAGCTCTTTCCAGCCACTGCCAAATGTTCCCTTGGGGGGCAAAACTGCCCCCTTTTGAGAACCACTGAATTACAGCCATTAAAATGGTGTCATTTTGGAGCAAAGATGATTGGATAGACACTTGGAATAAAAATAGTGAGCCCAGAAAAAGATACATAATGTTTTTAAAAATCAGCTTCATGGACGTATAACTTTCATACTACAAAATGCACCCAGTTCATCTTTACAATCTGATGAGCCTTGTCAAATGCCCAGCGTGCGGACCCTTGACTTTTTATTATAAGAGCAGTGCTGTAGAGAAGGTACCAGCTGCTGTAGCCCACAGGACTTTTATGGCCAGCAAGCTAAGAATGGTTTTTACATTTTTAAATGATTACATTTTAAAGGGTTATGTAAGCACCTATACAACATCCTCAGTTTTGCTCCTTAGCCTGAGATACCTAAAATATTTATGATCTGGCCATCTGGGGGAAAGTTTGCCCATTTCTACTGAAACAACGGAGGAAAGACTGTCTTTTCAACATATGGTGCTGAGCTAATGGGGCATCTTTAAGAAAAAAGTGAAATGACCCCTACCTCACACCACAACCAAAATCCATTTGAGGTGGATGGAAAATCCAAACATGAAAGGCAAGGCAATGCAGCTGGGAGTGATGTGACCCCGGGGTGTGGAAAGCTTCCTTGCACGTGGCATGTGAATCATAAAACATGGGAAAGAATGATCTCTGGACTTTATTAAAAATAAGGACTTCTGCCAGGCGCAGTGGCTTATGCCTGTAATCCCAGCACTTTGGGAGGCCAAGGTGGGCAGATCACCCAAGGTCAGGAGTACAAGACCACCTTGGCCAACATGGTGAAACCCTGTCTCCACTAAAAATACAAAAATTAGCCAGGCATGGTGGTGCACGGCTGTAATCCTAGCTACTCGGGAGGCTGAAACAGGAGAATTGCTTGAGCCTGGGAGGTGGAGGCTGCAGTTAGCCGAGATCATGCCACTGCATTCCAGCCTGGGCAACAGAGCAAAAGACTGTCAAAAAAAAAAAAAGAACTTCTGATCATCAAAACATATATCTTAAAAATGAGACAATAAGGCAGAGCCTGGGAAAGGACATTTGCAGCACTCAGTTACGAACCAAGGACTCACACCCAGAACATGTAGAGAACCTCAGATCACTACCTACAGACAGACGGAAGCTGGATGAGAGGCTTGAACAGGCTGATCATCAGACAGCAGTGTGTCATGGTGGATAAATGTAAGACAGAGGCCAGGCACAGTGGCTCACCGCTGTAATCCCAACACTTTGGGAGGCCAAGGCAGGAGGATCACTTGAGGTCAGGAGTTCAACACTAGCCTGGCCAACATGGTGAAACCCCATCTCTCCTAAAAATACAAAAATCAGCCAGGTGTGGTGGTGGGAGCCTGTAGTCCCAGCTACTGGGGAAGCTAAGGCAGGAGAATCACTTGAACGAGGGAAGCAGAGGTTGCAGTGAGCCAAGATCATGGCACTGTACTCCAGTCTAAGTGATAAAGCAAGACTCTGTCTCAAAAAAATAAATAAATAAGACCGGCTGAACCTCAGCAGGGCAATCAGAATGGTGAAAACTGGAAAGACTTGTACTACCAAGTATTAGTGAGAATCTGGAGCAAGTGGAATTTTCAAATACTGTTTTTCACTTGTGTGTTTTTATTTTGAGACAGGATCTCACTCTGTTGCCCAAGCTGGAGCGCAGTGGCACCCACTTAGCTTACTGCGGTCTCGAACTCCTGGGCACAAGCAATCCTCCTACCTCAGCCTCTGAGTAGCTGGGACTACATGCATCATCACCCCTGGTTGGTTGGTGGGTGGGTTGGTTATTTTTAAACTCTTTGTAGAGACAAGGTCTCACCATGTTGCCCAGGTTTGTCTTATACTCCTGGGCTCAAGCAGTCCTCCCACCTTGGCCTCCCAAAGTGTTGGGATTACAGATGTGAGCCACCCTGCCTGGCCTTTTCATATACTCTTGATGGGAGTGTACAATGGTACAAACACTTCAGACAGCAATTCAGAATTACTATGAAAGTCAAATATATATATATGCCTCGTTTTTGGTGTATGCCCCATAGCAGCATAGGCAGATAATACCAGGAACTCTGTAGAGGACGTTGAGAGAAGCCTTACACGTAACCTGCACGTTATGCACATGTACCCTAGAACTTAAAGTATAATAAAAAAAAAAAAAAGAAAAGAAAAAAATAAAAGAAAAAAATAAAAAATAAAAAATCACCAAAAGCTGGAAACAACACACATGCCTTCGCCATTGGAATGGGTCAATAAATTGCAGTGGGCTCCTAAAGTGGAATATTATACAGTAATAAAGGTGAACAAACTGCAGCTAGAAGCAACAAAGCCAGCAAATCTCACAAACAGACCAAGGAAGGAGAGCAGGCAGGTGCCAGGCAGCAGGAACGCATGCCAGCCTGGTGACCACACTCCCAGGAAGTCCGAATTCGGGTGACACTGAGGTGCACAGTTACAGTTGGTTGAGGGTCCCCGGAAGCCATGCTGGGGGACACCAGAGGGTTGGAGGGAGCCTTGTGGCAAGACAGGTGCTCATTCTGCCATCATTTAGCTGATGCTCTGTACGCTGTGGTGCTTATACTATCACTCACAATTTAATTTTTTTAAAACAAATGCATGCAGAGGGCTATCTGATTGTGTTTGGAGAAGGCGGGAGTTCTGATGGGGGCACGTGGTGAGCAAGAGTTCTGCTGGGGGAAGTTTCTGGAGAAACAAATGAACTCCTTCAAACAAATGAACTCCATCAGTTTACAGAGTGCTAGGAGTCCCAGGGCAGTGTTTATTGAGAGGAGCCTGGAAGCAAATTCTGCCAGGGCAGGCACACGGGGACCCCTAATTTCCTGGTTCTGTAAATTTCACTTCTCTTATGTAGAAGTTTCTTCAAGTGCAGCATCCTCCGTCCATTATTTTAGCGACTCTGTGGAGTTGGGTAAAACTGACAGCTTTACAGTTAGATGAACCATAACAATTTGGCAACTTTTCTCCTTTTGTCCCCCTCTCTTAGCAACTATTTAAAAGCAGCCTTTCTGTGGGCAGTGCAGGCAGTGCTAGAATCTGGAAGAACTGTTCTTCGGTGCAGTCTTGCAGGAAAGCTGATAGCAATTCAATTAGGAAATGCAAATGAGGTCACATATTTCCCACTGGTGTGCTGAGTTGCCCCTGAGGAATCAGAGCAATATTCCGGCCTCACAGGGAACACTCGAGACCAAGTTCTCACCCAGTTGTCATCTGACTAGCTGCTGCAGTGCTGAAAAGTGGCAATAGGACCTGTGGGTATCGTTTGCAAAAAAAAATACTGTTGTTTATGAAACCAATATTGTGTCTTCTAGCACACATCAGCATTTATGAGGATAAACTCGGCCAAGCAATGTCCCAGAGTCAGGCGGGCCCAGGCGCTGACCTGTGGCCTTTTCTGGGTATTTCTGTGCCCCCAGGTCCCTTGGGCTGAACTATGTCCCCTAAAATTCAGGTATTGAAATCCTAACCTCAGAACATGACTTAACTTGGAAACGGGGTTTGCCGATGTAATTAGTGAAGAAGAGGTGATTAGGGTGGGCCCTGATCCAATAGGACTGTGTCCTTATAGAAGGGGAAGTCTGGACACAGACAGGCACAGGGAGAAGTCCTGTGAAGATGAGGCAGAGAGCTGGGGGATGCCTTCGAAAGCCAAGATCAGGGAAGATTGTGGCGCCGCCAGGAGCCAGGAGAGACGCCCAGAGCACATTCTCTGGCACAGCTTCCCAGGGACCAGTGCTGTGACATCTTGATCTTGGACTTCTGGCCTCCAGAGCTGTAAGGGAATAAATCTCTGTCTCAGCCCGCTGGCTTGTGGACCAGAGCCTTCCAGCCGAGGTAGAGACTCAGGAGGCAGAGTGCAGTCAGACCCCAAGGCACCCCCGAAGGCAAGGAGGAGTGTCCCCAGCCAGGGGTCCTGCCCAGCACTCCTGCTCAGGGCTCCAGACACCCCTGAATCCTCTTGATGCAGTCATTCTTGTCTCCAGGGCTGATGAGGACAAGTCCCTGCCCACAGCAGTCCCCAGGTCCCTCTGCTGCTGCCCAGGCCCTTCCACTGCCCCCACTGTCCCCCTGCCCACTGAGGGCTCCACAGGGCTTGAGATGTCCCTATGGAGAGGAGGGATGAGGAACGGGTGCACTCGAAGGGCAGCAGCAGCACACAGCAGGTACAGGCACACTGCCCAGAACACCACACACACGGTGCACAGCACACAAACCACACACACACACCCCGCACATACTACACACACCACACAGTGCATGCCACACACACCACACACCCACACACACATGCACCCTGCACACACTACACACACGCCCTGCACACACTATGCAAACCACACAGTGCATGCCACACATACCACACACGCACCCTGAACACACTACATACACCACACACACGGTGCACACCACACACAGTGCACGCCACACACCACATACACATACCCCACACACACAACACTGTGCACTCCACATCCACCACACATACACCCTGCACGCACCACACACAGAGTGCGTGCCTGTATTAGTCCATTTTCACACTACTGATAAAGACATACTTGAGACTGGGAAGGAAAAGAAGTTTACTTGGACTTACAGTTCCACGTGGCTGGGAGGCCTCAGAATTATGGCAGGAGGTGAAAGGTATTTCCTACTTTACAGCAGCAAGAGAAAATGAGGAAGAAGCAAAATGAAAATCCCTGATAAACCCATCAGATCTCGTGAGATTTATTCACTATCACGAGAACAGCACAGGAAAGACCAGCCCCATGATTCAGTGACCTCCCCCTGGTCCCTCCCACAACACGTGAGGATTCTGGGAGATCAGTGACCTCCC
>NC_045453.1:34495863-34523207 GCF_002776525.5 Piliocolobus tephrosceles
GTGACCTCCCCCTGGGTCCCTCCCACAACACGTGAGGATTCTGGGAGGTACAATGCAAGATGAGATTTGGGTGGGGACACAGCCAAACCATATCAATACCACGTGTCCCACACACACACACCCCACACACAGTGCACACCACACACACACTGCCTTGTAACACCACACACATAGTGCATGCCACACACACCATATACACAGTGCAAGTGACACACCACACACACACATGCCCCACACACAGTGCACACCACACACATACACGCCCTGGACACACCACACACACCATACACATAGTGCACGTCACACACACGCCCCATACACACCACACACACCATACACAGTGCAAGTGACACACCACACACACACACGCCCTGGACACACCACACACACACCATATACACAGTGCACGTCACCACACACATGCCCCATACATACCACACACACCATATACACAGTGCACGCTGCACACACCCACACACGCCCCACATGCCATGCACACAGAGCATGTCACATGTGCCATGCACACTATATATACCACACACAGTGCATTTCACACCACACACATGAATCATGTGCACATACCACATACACTGCACACCCTACACACCACACACACTACACACATATATACACCACCCACAGCACACATATCCATGTACACACACTCCACACAGTACACACATGCGCCTATGTGAAACATGCGTGGGTGTCACACATTCACACTGATACCAAACTCAGTCTGAAAAAGGGTTCTGTGTATGGTCAGTAGCTCAGGACCCAGCACTTCACAGGGTTGGATACGGCCGCCCGGCTGCATCACCCCAAGCTCACTTGGGGCGTTCACCATGCCCAGCCCGTGCCCCCCATGCTCACGTTCCCACAACAGGGGGGGGCTGCGCTACTGTGTCCGCTGTGGTCGAGCTCTCACGCCTTCTCCTCTGCACGTTCTGGTGAATCACAGACAGCCTGGGAGCACGTGGAGGAGGCACGGGCTTCGTTCGCACGAACGCACCCCTTGGGCTGTGGTGCAAAAGCTCAGAGCAGGATGTCTGGAGTCTGCATCCTGGGCCTGCACCCGAGCTCCTCTAATCGCGGCCAGGGGCTCGGCTTCTCCTTGCCTCCTATCTGCATTTGTGTACTGGGGACTGTGGGGCTGTCACAGAACGAGAGGGGTTGCTGGGCTGTGGAGGTGGGGGCCCACAGGCAGCTGTTAGCAAATGTCAGGTGTGTCACTGTAGAGCTCATGCAAAGGCTAGAGCAGGGGCCGTGGGCACGCCCACTGGCTCGGGGAGCCCAGAAGAGGCCTAGACCAGGGTAAACTCTCTCCTGCACAGGCCTGTCTCCCACTACTCACATGGTCCATACCCCTCATCCCCCAGGTCCATCCCCCAATCCCCCTGACCCATCACCCCATCCCCTGGTCCCTCCCCCATCCCCTGGTCCCTCCCCCTATCTCCTGGAGAAGCCTGGATATGAATCACTTCTTGCCCTTCACCCTGAGAGCAGAGGCCTTGTAAGTGAGGCTGGCATTGCGGGGAAGCATCCGCAGACTGCGTTCCTCCATGAGTTCCCCAGGGCTGGCTGGCTAGTGTCTGAACCTGGACACCTGAGCATTGGAGAACTTTAACTGAAGGGGACCACGGGGCATCAGGGCAGTGAGGGGACAGTCCCCCAGGGCTGTCCACGTGAGCTGTTTCTGCAGAAGGCATGTCTGCCTTGGGAAAGCAACTAGAAGGTCCTGAGGTGTGGGTCCAAGTTTGAAGCTCACATCTCCAGAAAATAGTGGTTTGTTTAATCCTTCTCTAAAAGGCGGCCCTCAACGGGACTGAAAAACAGCAATTCTGGAATAAATAAACAGCAACAGTGCCGTTGGCAAACTTGTAGAGAACCTGTCCACCTCCTGGCTTTGTTTTGAAGATGACGAGCTATTTTAATGAGTGTGAATAACCTCCATGCTCCTGCAAGTTCAGACACTGTCACCAGCAGAGGTCTGGCTGCTCAGGCACAGATTCCATGGCCCCTGCGTTGGGCGGAGTGTGTGTTGGTGTCACCATGCGTGTTTCTCCACATCAGAACGTACCCCTCCAGGGGACTCGAGTTTTGGGGGTGATGGGCTGTCAGGATTAGGTTTCATGGCCGTGAAATGCACCCCAAAGGAACCACAGCTTGTAACTCTTCATAGGCGTGAAGGACGGGAGTGACTATTGGAATTGGTCTTGCTTCTTTCAGAGCTGAGAAGTTCAAACTTAGCCAGTGTTTTCAGGCTTCAAACGGCCTCTAACGACATCTGGGCCAGCCCTTCACTTGTACATGGAGGGGTGCCCAGCGCCCCAGGGGCAGTCAGCTAACGGTACGAACCCGGACTCCCCAGGACCAGCAGGGAAACCCCCCTAGGGAGCAAAATATGTTGAGTTATTGGTCATTTTCCCCAGGCCGGTCCTGGTGGGAGAAGGGCAGACCTCAGTGCAGACGCTGCCAGAGCCACTGTCCCAAAAAGATCGGAAGGGGATGAGCCCATGGTGACCTGGAAGGTGGCTTGGTGAAGATTCTTGCTGCTGTGTGGAGGGCGTCAGGGATAAAAGTGGGCCATGCCGGCAGGGAGGTTCTGGTCACGTGAGCCGTGGAGGGAAGAATGAATGGTACAGACTCTGTGTCGCCTTCTCCCCCAGAGGCGTGGCCACAGGGCTGGACCTGAGTGGCAGTCATGTCTTTGAGGACCTTGGAGTCCCATGGGCTGGAAAGATCTGGAAGTCACTGTCTTTGTTCACTCCAGGAGTGATGCTGGGCATTCACTTATCCCGGCACTGCTGTGTGGCAGCTCCGTCTAAGACCTGGGGACACGACGGAGGACACTGCAACGTGGCCCCCACCCTCACTGAGCTTACCTTCTCTCGGGGCAGGGAGGCCAGGTGTCTATGTGGCAGCTTCAGTCCAGCAAATGCTGTGCAGAAACATTCAGAATCAGGTGAGGGATACCCAGCCCCGGGACAGCGGACAGAGGGTAAAGGTGCTGTTTCATCCAGGGGCGCAGGATGTTGACATCCCAGTTGAGATGTGATGTGTGGGAAGAAGCCAGCTGTGAAAAAATTCCCGTGGGAGGAGTGTTCCAGACAGAGGGAACAGCAGATGCAAAGAGCCGAGCCAGGCCAGCCCCGGTCACGTTGTAATTACTCAGTGCACCTCTGTGGGATGTGCGCTCTGCCTCGGGCCCTGGGCCCTGCCCGTATTGTGGTGCCATGGATGAGGCTGTATGTTCTACATGGTTGACTCATTTGCCATCTGTCCTGATGCAATCAGAGGCTCAAGGACTTTCCCAGAATTGCCACGAGGGGCAGAGGGGCACTGAGAGAGAGCCCCGGGGTGAATCTGCTTCTGCCCACTTCCCAGCCAAGGACGTCTCTGATCCATCTGCAAAGTAAGGACCACGAGGTCTGTGAAATTGTCCTTGGGGCGTGACCTCTAGTCCCCCGAGCCGTGGCCACCACCCCAGTTCCATGTCTGTCTGGCTCAGTCAGTCCAAGCTTTGGCCTCCTGATGGGGTACGAGCCCACCTGCCTGCCTCCCCCGCAGGCCTGTGCAGGCTGGGAGCTGGGAAAGCGCACAGGCGCAGTGTGGAGATGGGCACACGGGCCCTCCAGTGTCTCAGCTTCTAGCACAAATAAGTTCTACCTGGGCTGTTAGCTCTTGACTAGAGCCGGTGTGTGAGTGTGCATGTGTTTGCACGCGTGGGTGTGTACACATTGTATATGAGTGTGCACGTGTGTATGGGTGTGTACATGGGTGCACATCACATACACACATGTATGTGCACACTTTGGGGAGCCTGTTCAGAGCCCCCCAAGCAGAGGTGTGAGGGGCCAGCGCCGCCCTCTGCAGGTGATGAAAGTAAAACTGAAGGCAGACTTCTCAGACCACCACATTTGTGTTTCGCTCCAAGGCCAGGGCTCTCATTTAGTATTTGGTTAAAAATAAAATCCTCTGTGGTTCTGGAGAAGGATTTTGTGAAAACAGTGAGAAAGGGGTCACGGACACAGTCTTTTGTATGCAGCAGAAAGATTCCCAGCAAGAACAGGGGTGTCTGTGAGACTGAAATGTAGGTGCTGATCCTGTGATGTGGCCGGAGCCCATCCCTCGGGCGCGTGGCACTGCGCGGTGGATGACAGATCCATGAAGCCGGAGTTCCCAGGGGGGCTTTTCAGAGGACACGTCACTGAGGGTCTGGGCGTCAGGGCTGTGGTTGGAGCCTTTACCGTGGTCCTCACCAAAGCCTTCCCGAGTCACACACGCTGATGGCACCAACCATCTTTCTCACTCATTGACAAAATAGGAACGATTTCATTCAGTTCCACCACTAACGACTCCGGAAAAAAGTAATACATTTTCCCTTAACTTGCTAATTTAATTTAATTTTTTTTACTATGAATATATTTTTCTGTAAACTGGAGGGTAATTTTGTTTAAGGTGTTTCTAACTAAATATAATTTTCCTGAATCTCTAGAGCAGGTTGTTCTCAGCCAGGGCATCTGGCGAGACCTGAGGCACCTGTGGTTGTCACCACGGTGGGGGTTGCTCGTAGCATGGAGTGGGTGGAGGCCTGCTGTGCTGCTCAGCATCCTGCGGTGCCCAGGGTGCCCCAAAACAGAGAAGGATTCAGCCCAAAGTGTTAGGAATGCCGAGGTCGAGAAACCTGGTCTAAAGCCAGGGGTGCAGCCCGCCCAGGACCAAGGTCACAAGCTTGGTGGCTCGTCCAGATCTCTTTGTACCAGAACATTCTGGAACCTCCGTTCTTCTGCTAGATGGAAGTGCTTATCAACACCCTCAAAGAGGCCGACGTCAGAACACACACGCCACGTGCTCTTTTGTCAGCCACAGTTCCTCCTCCTTCTGTATCTTCACTTTTGGTGGGAGGCAAGGCTGCAGGGTCGGGGAAGGGGGTGGGCGGCTTTGAGCTCGTCATCCGGAGAAACGTGGTTTGTGACACTAATTAGGAACAACGCGAAAGCCCTCCACAGGGTGATGGTAATTGTTCCAAGTTGCCTAAAGAACCAAGTCTAAACTCTCACCCCCAGACAGCCCAGACCCTCAGAGGTCACAGCCCAGGCACCGGCTTTGCCCACCGGCGCAGGGGGAGAGGGGTCCCAGGCCCGCAGCATGCTGGGTGACCCTCCATCCTCTGTGTCCTGTGAGAGGAGGAATGGTTAGGACTGAGAGCCCAGGCTCCGGGGGCCATGGCCTGAGTTCCAACTGGCCTCCAGAGGACAGGGGCATGACGCTGGGCAAGTCATGGAACCTCCCTGGGTGAAAATGAAGGTGCTGGTTCCCTGCCCCTACTCCATCCTGGGGGCGCTGAGCCGAGACTGTGGTGCACTGTGGTGCGCTGACACCATGGCAGCAAGCCAGGAGCCTTCCTGCTGAGACTTTCCTTCCAAATGGGCACAGTGAAGAAATAGCCACCCAACTGTGTTCAGGAAACCTTTCTTTGTATTATTTCTATGCGGATTTTCAAAATGATCTCCCTTCTCGTGAGAGAACAGAAGTAAGAAATTTGGTGCTACTCGCGGGGCAGGGAGAGTGCGTTTGGCCCCCACTGGTATCATTGATGTAAGAAAACAAATCCAGTAAGTGCCTTTTCAGAACGAAACTCATGCAAATGCTGACTTAGAACGGCTCGCATGTTCTGTTTGTGAAAGAATGTAGATATCGTTCCGTTGTTTTAGTTTGTGTTTGTTAAATACCATTTTATTCCGTCCATCCTTAGCTGCCATGGAAACCAGCTAGAAGGCTGCAGACAATATCCTAGTTAAATATTTTAAATATACATGTTTTCGGGAAAGCAAAATGGACCCTTTCTCAAAGGTACACTGAAAAGGAAATAGGAGGTAGACGACTGTACTGTGTCGGTTTTAGGGCACCCCTTTTTTTAAAAGAAATCTAATTATCCTCAGTAAATATCCATACTAGGTTTGACATTTAGGGGAGGGGGGCCACATTATTTCCTTTTGAAGCATATTTAACCCAAAGCTATAAGGAAGCAATGAGAACAGGAAGACTGCGAATTAGAGAGATTGAAAAGAGCCATAAATAGCCTTGATATTTGGGGAAGAAATCGTATCCTCCCTGTTCCAACAGAGCAATGTTCGTTCATAATGCAGGCACGGTCGGTCCTTCCCAGAGGTTTCACTTCCATGACAGACTCCTGTGCAATCGCTCGTCTTGGAGCACTAGACTCTAAGATGTGGTGCGTGTGTGGCTGGAGTCGGCCACATATTTACGCAAACATTAGCACGTTCAGCAAAACAGGAGCCGAAAATGCACTGTGAGATGGTGCCATGGGTCTGTAGTCACTGCCGCATGAGAAGCTGCCAGCACCCAGGAGTCTGAGGCTAGACGATGTCAAAGACTGGTGGCTTTGGGGACAGAGGTGCTGGGTGGCTGGGACTGCAGTGCACGGAGGGGTGAGCGCTGATTTTGTTAGTGAGTAATGTGCAGAAGATGCTGTGGCCGCAGCAGGGCTCCGAGACCTACATAGGGTTTCAGAGCTCCCAGAACCTTCCATCCTGAGGGTGCTCGTCTCCTTGCATTCCCAGACAGAGCACCTTTCCTCCCACAGGAAGCTCCAGTGCATGGAGCAACCTCGTAAGCCGTGCCGTTCAGCCATGCCGACAGTCCTACGCAGTAGGCGGCTCTGCACAGCAGGGCCATATTAGGGGGCTGGGCGCAGGAAAGAGCTGCAGTGCTTTGCCTTTGCAGCCAGTCCAGCTTCAAGGCTGCCCCAGGGCCCACCTGGCTCTGCTGTGGGGAAAGGCCAGGGGGCAGGAGCTCCTCTGCCCTGTTTCCTTGGGCCACTCAGTCCGCAGGTGGTGGACTTCCCCAGGTCAGAGTAAGACCGTTTCGTAGGCACTCTCCAGTGGCACCTCCGAGATCTGTTCTGTGCCCATCGCCATCCTACACAGTCATGAAGCATGTTGGAAACAAAATGAAATCCACAAATTAGATACGTCTTATGCCTGACGTGACCACACAGTGGGACTGGCCAGCACCTGGTATGTAAAGAAAGTTCTGCTCCCTGAGCTCAATTCTCCCATGATAATCAGCTTTGTCATTCACACCAAAAACCATCTTCAGTACCCACTGTTCACCCAGATTTCTACTTCTGGAGACATTTGCCACCTCTATTTTTATCTTCACAGAAAAGGAGGGCTCTGTTTTTCCCCACATGGCTCACAGGGGTGTGTGGAGGGGAGCCAGCAGAATCCCCAGCTCGGGGCTGTTGCAAATACTCCTCTCTTCCTCGGTGGAATGGCTCCCGCTGCACTCTGTCCAGCCGGGAAGATAAGGAGAGGCAGCAAAATCAGGGAAGTGAAGAAGCACAATCCCCCTGTGTCCTCTCTCCATTCCTTGACACTGGGTCTAGTTTATTTGCTTATGCAAATCAGACCCCCAAGCTCTGCGGCTACAGAAGCCTTGTGTCTCAGCATTTCAGGTTCACAGGGCTATGCCGCCTGTCAGAGAAATCCAGTGGCGTGGGGACCTCCCCAAAGAGTCGCTTTTTCTTGGATAATGAAAGCCGGCAGTTATATCTTTCCAGGAGGGGGGCAGGTGCACCCCAGCAAGCTGACACGGAGCACCCTGACCGTGGCAACAGCCAGTATAGTGACCAGAGGTCATATGCCACCAGAAACTGATTTGAAAACACTCCCGTAAGTTGCTTTTGTTGCATCAGGTGGACTAGTGCCCATGCCATTTTCTCAACATTGTTCTCAACATCGGAGAACTTCAGATGCTAAGGACGTGTCCAGCAGGATCAGTGCAGGACCTGGCCGCTGGGCGGGATGACAAGTGAGGGATGCCACCACTGCCATCTGTGACCCATCGCCAAAGGCCGGGGCTGCCGGCTTCCCTTAGAAACATGCTACAGATCTGGTGTCAGGGAATTTGAAGCAATTTCCACGTTCGTGCTGTCTCTTCAGGGTAGTGACTTCGACTAGAACAGGGGATGCTCGCTCTTCCTCACTGAACTTGGCAGGAGCATCAGACCCCCCCACAACTAATAACCCATGCTCAGGGAACCCAGGCCCTGCTCCCCTGTTCCATCTGCGCCATGCTGGGACTTTGATCAGGCCCCCCGATCTCGGCCCATCTATTCAAGAGGCCTTCTCTGGCGTCTGTGCCCCTGGGAGGCATTTCCACGCAATGGCTACGGCACTGCAGAGCAGATGTTCAGTTCAGGATGCCCAGGGAGCTCATCCACCCTGCAGACAGCCTCATGCGATACGTCCAGAAGGTCTGGAGTGGGACCCGCCATCTGCATTTCTACCACAAGGAAATGTTAAAACGGTTGATCACCATCCACCTGCAAACCAGCTCACAGGCCCCGGCCAGACCACGCCTGTGGGAAAGACCCTCTTCTTCCGTGGAAGTGCTCTGGGAGTTTCCGGATTGAAGCCTGGTCTTGGCGGCTGGCCCTCACCCATGTGGCTTCGCCTCTGAGTGTTTTAGCATATGTCCTTTCACTTAACAGCCGTGGTTCCTCCTTGGCGCTTCATAATTCCAGGCTCCTAACAGATGCGTGGATTCGAGAATAAAAAATACAACAAATGATAACTTTTTGCATATAACTTGGGAGGCACGTGTGATTGTATTCTTTCCTTGACACGTTTTTTTTTCTTTTTCAAAAAAACAGAAAAAGACGATCTTGTAAAGCCTCTGCCCCAGCTCAGTTCTGCATTCCTTGTCTCTCACTTGCGAGTGACGAGGGGAGGGAGATGACCCGCTTTCTGCTGATACTGAGCTGTCCCTGGAGACCTCGCCTCGCAGTCACAGCCAGTTACAGCCTCATCACACAGACAGCACTTCTCTTACAAGGAAAGCAAGACCCAGGCGGGGAGCGGGGCTGCCAGGAGCTTAAGAAAATAAAATGTTGTGGCCCTGAGAAGCCAGCAGGGCAGAATCCAGCCCTGGGGAGAGCACAGGCCGCCGCAGGGTGCAGGTGTGGACATGGGAGCTAGTGTGGTTTTCTCAGCATGCACCTTGCCCGTGAACCCGGGGCCACGGACTTCCAGTGGAACGGAAGCTGTCTTTGTCCGCGTGCCTTCCTTTTGTCCTCTTAAGCTCATTCACCTCTCATCACTTCCCCCGAATCACAAGTTATGTATTCTTAAGAGTAAGGGATTGGTCACCGGATCTCTGGGAAGAGAGGGGACGCCTGCATTTGAGATCGGTCCAGGAAGCCTCTGCACAGAGAGACCCGGGGCTGGAAAGGAGTTCATCCGGAAAGACCACGAGACCACCCAGACCCCTGGAGCCATGGGTGCAGTGGGAACACACCTTCCGTGCAGGGCCCCCTGAGCAGCCCACCGGAGCCCAGGCTGTCATTTTATCTCTAAGAAGCCGAGCTCCACTTACACACGGGGCTGTGTCGCGCATCGCCCCATCAGTGGCAGTTTTGCGGCACCTTCTTCCCCAGATGTGAAGTGAAGCTTCCGCTCTCCCAGGTGCCCCAGCCTTCGGCTTCTAACATCACTCCCACCCCCACTGCTGCCCACACTCCAGGCGTCCGGGTAGCTCCAGAGCACAGAGCTCACCCAGCCCCTCCCATCAACAGGGAAGCCGAGGCCCAGAGAGTGGAAGCCTCATGCAGGTCACAGGGCCCAGCACTTGGACCCGTGCCTGGGGGCTCCCGCTGCCACTGCCTCCGTAAATCACCGTCTTAGAGTAGAATCAGCAGCATGCGTTTGACAGGAAGCACAGCTGATTAGGGCTCAGTGGGCAGAGGCGATCTAAAATGAGAAGCGCTTTGTAAATAAAAGCTGATTAAGAAGCAGGCAGGTTTAGAGTCACCTGCACCTTGTAGACACATCCCTGGGGGCCTCAGGCTCCCACACCCTGTCCCCACTCAATGCTGGGCAGGTGGGCTCTGACCCTGAAACCTGGGGCCCTGGACAAGCTCATCTGCTGCCACTCCCTGGCTGCTCAGGGCTCAGAGGGACCCGAGGGTGGACCTCCCACAGCCTCGTGTAAGCAAGAGGCGGGAGTGGTGGCACCATTTACCAGGCATCTGGGGCATACTGCTCTGGGCTCTGATGATGCCCTGAGCTGCAGACTCTCTCCACTCCTGGGGTCTGTTCAACCCGTGGACCGCCATCCCCAGCCGGCCAATGGCTGCACGTGATACTGAGACCAGCAACTCGCCCTGCGGTCTGACCCAGGAAAGGTGGCTGAAGCCACGAAGCCAAAGGTGCGGGGCTCACAGATGCCATCTGCAAACAGACAGGCCAGGCTCTTAGCTCAGCTGCAGCAGAGCAGCTGTAGGGGGTAAGGAAGCAGGGAAGAGGAGGAGGAGGAGTATGGTGTCTCCAGGTTGCTGTCCAGGCCAAGGAGGCCGAGTGTGAACAGACTCTGAGGAGCCTGTCCTGGTAGCAACCAGCCTGGGCGTGGAGCGTTTCAGGAACAGCAAGACTGGGGCCAGGGGTCAGGAAGGTGGAGGTAGGGGCTAATCCAGGCGGCCTGGAGGCCAGGCCCAAAGCCCCAAGTGCCTGTGGGGGCAAGGAGACTGG
This sequence comes from Piliocolobus tephrosceles, assembly GCF_002776525.5. Lineage (NCBI taxonomy): Eukaryota > Metazoa > Chordata > Mammalia > Primates > Cercopithecidae > Piliocolobus > Piliocolobus tephrosceles. The sequence continues at coordinate 34,506,420 of NC_045453.1, forward strand.
CAGGGCTCCCACCCTCCCATCTCGAACCCTCATCCAGGGAGGAGAGCCCACTCCTTCCAGCAGCCCTGGAAAAGTCCCCTGCTGGGGTCACCTGCCTTCCCTGGAGCAGTCACCTGGCCAGGTGGAATGCCAGACTCTGATTGGCCGACCGGACCCTCAGCCCACCCCCACGCCTCTGGGATTGGCTCCCAGGAGGAAAGTATGAGTGCAGTAGAGGGGCTGTGGATGCTGGGCCCAGCCCTGGGTTCTCTAGGACCCCACTAGGTCATCCAAGAAGGAGCCTGGGCCCACACTTCCCTCCCTGGCAGGCCCCTCGGGCTGGGTCCAGGAGCCCACCTTGCTCACAGTGCCCTCACCAGAGCAGTCCCTGACCCTCCCCACCCCACCCTCAGTCTCCTGCACCACTTGGCCCCAGCTCTCCCTAGCCAGGCAATTTGGACAAATTCTTCCACTGCTCTGGGCCTCAGTTTCCCTTCCTGGGAGGTAAGGGTTATGGGATACCCTGAGCTCGCCCGCCCCCCAGCCCTAGCGCCTAAACACTCAGAGCTCATCCCAGGCCCCCCTCGACCCGGCCTCCAGGCTGCAGGAGCCTTGCCCTCTCCTTCTCTGCCCTCTGAAAGTCCTGCCCAGCTTTTAGGAGCTCCACCCCCAGCTCTGCCCCTTCTCAGGTTTCTTCCAAGAGCAGGGCTGAAGGTCCCCACATCTGTCAGTGCTCCCTAGACAGTACCACATTCACCCCACCCCTGGCAGGGGAGCTTCCTGATCACCCCCATTTCACAGATGAGGGACTGAGGTCAGGGATGAAATAAATCCTGACTTGGACAGTGGAGAGCAAACGTATGCACCACGCAGCTGTTAACCTCAGAGCCTGTGACGCCCCCACCCTGCTCTCCTTCCGGCCCCCAAATCATGGCGGTGTCTGCCTGGTTTCTGAGGCATCCACACTGTCCTGTGGCACTGTGTGTGCCCGCTTCCTGGCCCATCCTGCCTGGCAAACTCCTATTCACCCTTCAGTGCCCTGACCGAGGTATAATACCCACCATGAGTATTTCTGTCCCCAACTCCCCAATGGACTGATTCTGTGCGACTTGGTGCCAATTTGAACCTCCTGCCTGATTCTTACTCTGCACTAATCAGGGGCCCTGTGGGAGGTGGTGGGATGGTCCCATCAGGATGGTGGGCCGCAGGTCAGATAGCTTGGGCTCCAGTCCTGGCTGTCCAAGCTTGAGTGGGACTTCACCCCTTGAGCTTGGTGTCCTCTGTGGGCTGCCCTGAGGTCTAAATGAGACTGTGCCTGGGAAGTCACATGGGCGGGACCAGGGCCCGTACAGGACTTGGGAAGGTATCCCTGAGGTCATGGCTGCACCTCCCCGCCATATGAGCATGCAGGGGACAGGCTGAGGGCCATTTGCTTTGTCGTCTCCTGGCTCGAGGGTGACATCAGTAACTGTGTGTGGATACAGTGACTTAAGTCTGTCCACTGAGTTTGCTCCATAGAAAGTGAGTGGCTATCAGGGCCCTGGTGCCCCCCTCCCAGGGTTGTGGTACCTCCCTAACATGTGGGACTAGGAAAATGCGCACAGCCCCTGGGGCAGTACCAGGTCCAGGGTGGCACCAGAGCAGGTGTTCCCTGCAATGTGGAATGTGGCCCGCCAGAGGAGGTGCTGTAGGTTGAGCCTGGCATGAGGAGGAGGTGCCCAGGCAGAGGGGTGGGAGCAGGGCCTGGGGGCAGTGGAGGTGGGTGTCCGGTCCCTAGCACCTGGCAGGTGAGCTAAGCCCCTATAGGCTGGAGGCCAGAGTGGGTGCTTTGGGGCGTTCCTGCCCACTGCCCTGTAGGCAGGGCTTTGAGGGAGCTGAGAGTGCATCAGGGAGCCCAGTGGGGCTGAAGCAGGGCAGAGTCAAAGGCATGAGGAAGAGGAGGGAGCGCAGGAGGGAAACTGTGGGGTATGGGACACTGCAGCCCAGGGCGGCTGGCCTCTGCACGGGCGACAGGGCCAGTTTCCAGGCCCGGAAACTCATGGGAGAGGAAAGTCGGACCATAGCCCAGATCCCATCCTGCCAAGGAGGGCTCAATGAAACATCCTCGGGGAGCCGTCCTGCAGGCTGCTGGCAGCTCCAGGAAGCCAGCCCTTACATAGCTTCGCAGGTGTCAGTGAGTGGATGGAAGTGAGGGTGGGCGGCTTCCTTGGTGCTCCTGATTCTGCAGATCTGCAGAACGAGCTTGGTTGGACCCCAAAGACCAGCTCAGCCACCAAGACCCTCCTAGACCCTCCTAGTTACAGGACTTCTAGCTTGAGCTAAACTGTCAGCATGCAGGGAGTGGGCATGGCCAAGATATCTTGCTGCTGGGCTATTGGTTTTGAGAAAGTTGTGATGTGCTCTATACACACACACAGATACACAGACACACAGAAGGATATGCATACCTGTGTATGTGTAGAAGGCATAAACACACACGTATTCATACACATGTATTTGTGCATGTGTGCACATGTAGTCATACACCCATACATCTGTGCATTCTTGATGTGTGCATTCATATATATCTGTACGTGCATGTGCGTACATGCAGGCATACATGTGTGCATAGCACCTGTATACACACGTGCACATGTGTATTATCTAGTTTCCGGTAATGGTGGAGTAGAGGTCACTTTCTTTTTTTTTTTTTTTTTTGAGACAGAGTCTGGCTCTGTCCCCCCAGGCTGGAGTGTAGTGGCGCAATCTCAGCTCACTGCAAGCTCTGCCTCCTGGGTTCACGCCATTCTCCTGCCTCAGCCTCTGGAGTAGCTGGGACTACAGGTGCCCACCACCACACCTGGCTAATTTTTTTATGTATTTTTAGTAGAGATGGAGTTTCACCGTGTTAGCCAGGATGGTCTCGATCTCCTGACCTCATTATCTGCCCACCTCAGCCTCCCAAAGTGCTGGGATTACAGGCATGAGCCACCACGCCGGGCCAAGGTCACCTTTAAGTCATTACCCAATGCTCAGTCTTCATTCACTCAGAAATACAGAAGAAAGACATGCACCAGGGAAAATCAGCAGGTGTCATCTGTTAGAAAATATTTTTAAGCATAACTGGAAGCATTATTTTTAATGAGTATAATTATGCATCAGTGTTTATGTGATGTCTTCTGAATGGGCCCAAGATGACTGCGTGTTCAAAAGAACATGCTTGTTCGACCAGGGTGAGTGCTAATTGTGGCTGACATTTTCTTCCAGAAAAGCGGGTGCATCTTCCAGGCAGAAGCCCGTGCAGGTCTGGCATTGATTTTCACCAGATTTTGTTATTACATTTGTCTCACAGCTTTAAAATAGTAGCAAATATGTGCAATTTATTTAAACAACACTAGGGAAATTAACGTCATTGCAAGCTCATCCTAAGCAAATGAAAATGAAGGATTTTTTTAAAAAACGGCTGCATGAAAACCCTTTAAAACTCAGAGTCAGAGATTCAGAGGGTCCTGGTGAGCCACTACCGGTTCTGAAGCACCACCAGGTGGGAGAGACCAGCCAGTCTCCGCCTCGGTCTCCTGCTGGGAGATGTGGGGAGCCAGAAGGTCGCTCCTAGCAGCTATGCCAGAGCTCCCCTCGCCCTCATCTGGGAGCGATCTGTCCAGGCTCTCCTCCCTCATGCAGACCTGCTCAGGAACAAAAATAATGCTCCACCACCCTTCCCCAGAGGTGGACCCCTGATTGCCTTTGGGCTGGGAGACCCCCTGTTCTCTACCTGCAGCACATCTCAGGTGTGGTTGGCGGCCCCACCCCAGAGTTGTTAAGTCTGAGATGAGACCTAGGAACCTGCATTCCTAATGAGCTCCCCAGGGTGCTGAGCTGCTGGTCCTGGGACCAGCCTGGGACCTCAGACCTGTTTCTCCCCAGTCTGGGATTTATGGAGCACATCCCGGGTGGGTACAGGAAACATCACTCAGACCCCCTTTTCCCCTGGTTCCCCACCTCTTCCATGGGAAGATCAATTTCTGCCCCGTCTGGGACCTTCCTGAGGTCCAGCATACGGGATTTGACTTTACACGCAGAGACCACAGAAGGGAGGAGAGGCACTTCCAGGTGCTCCGGCCTCGGGGTCACGCTCCTGGCATCTGAATCCTGCCTCTGCTATGTGGGCTTCATGAGTGTCTTGGCCTTGCATGGTAGGAAAGTGGGAATGATGGTGCTCCCCGCTGAAGTGGTGAGAGGGAGGATTCAGGGGGAGACTGCATGGAACAGCATTTGGCCTGGAGCCTGGAACCTGAGTGCACACCACAGCTACTATCATTGTTCGTGTTGGCTATGTTGACGTTATTTCAAGCCACTTTGAGCAGTGGGATTAATCTGGTCTTTCTCATCAAAGCTTAGAGCTTATTAACCTAAATTGTTGTATCTGCAAGGTAAAGACCAGGCTCCCAGGGAGGTGCCATCTGTCTGGGGCTTGGTCTTGGAGGATCTTCAGTGGAAGGGCCAGATGCAGTGTCCTGCTCTCATGCTCATCATTCAGTACCTATGAGGCAACGGCTACTGGTCTGGGCGAGGAAACCATGGAGTCCACTTGGCTGTGCTCTGGGTTCCGGGGAGAATGTGCAATTAGGACTGTCCTGGAAGTTCTTCAAAGTCCCCTGAGGAGCCTAGAAAAGCCCCCGCCCCTTGTCATCATGAGGGGCTGGAGTCGAGACCCCTGGGTCTCCGTGTTTGCACCTCACATGGCTCCTTTCTAAGGAAGGCTGGGAGTGCTCCCATGGAAGCCTCCTGGGTTTTAGTAATTGAGGCAAACGGTGAGGGGGACCCCCGCCGTGCCCAGCGGGGCAGCCTGTGGTCAGACACCTCCCAGCCAGCTTTGTCCTCCTGCCTTGGGCCGCGCTGGTGCAAGGTCCATTCTCTGCCGTGTGAACTGTCATATCCTAGTGCCCCTGCAATTCAGATAAAATGAGCATCAGCCACGAAGACTGTGGCAAGGCATGCCATGTGGGCAACCTGCACTGGACCCGACGCGGCAGGCGCATGGACGCCACATGTATGCGTGAAGTTCTGTTGGCACTGTCAGCCATGGGAGTCATGTGCACTATCACGTTTAGAAAACACAGAAAGGTAAAAGGAAGGAAGTAAAATTCGATAACAGAACTCTCTGGTGACCAGAGAAAACCAGTGTGTGCATTTTCATGTATTTTCTTACATTTTTTTTCCTTTTTTTTGAGACAGTTTCGCTTTTTTTCCCTAGGCTGGAATGCAATGGCACAATCTCGGCTCACTGCAACCTCTGCCTCCCGGGTTCAAGTGATTCTCCTGTGTCAGCCTCCCAAGTAACTGGGATTACAGGCTCATACCACCACACCTGGCTAATTTTATATTTTTAGTAAAGATGGGGTTTCACCATGTTGGCCAGGCTGGTCTTGAACTCCTGACCTCGGGTGATCTGGCTGCCTTGGCCTCCCAAAGTGCTGGGATTACAGGCGTGAGCCACTGCACCCAGCCTCTTTTTCTATCCTTTAAAAAAAGCAGTTGAAGCTGAGCATGGTGGCTCACACCTGTAATCCCAGCACTTTGGAAGGCCAACATGGGCGGATCACCGGAGGTGGGGAGTTTGAGACCAGCATGGCCAACGTGGCAAAACCCCATCCCTATTAAAAATACAAAAATTAGCCAGACGTGGTGGCTGGCTCCTGTAATCCCAGCTACTCGAGAGGCTGAGGCAGGAGAGTCACTTAAACCTGGGAGGCAGAGGTTGCAGTGAGCCAAGATCGTGCCACTTCACTCCAGCCTGGGTGACCCAGTGAGACTCCATCTCAAAAAAAAAGAAAAAATGCAGTTGCGGTTGATGCTGTATGTATGCTTTGGTGCTATTTCTCCACTTACTAATATTTTATGGACATTTCTTCATGTCAGTCTTAAAAGAGTAACTTTTAATGGCTATAATATTCCAAGACATGAACACAGTGTAATGCATTTGGAATTCACTGACAGACATTCAGATTTGTGCTCTGGTATTTGTAGTTGTTCAAAAACATCCCCAGTAACTATCTATCTACAAGGACTTTGGTCCACCTAGAGTTTCCTGGGGACAGAGTTCCAGCTGTGGAGTTACTGGGTCAAAAGGGACCTTCCTTTTTGAGGCTCTTGATAGTCACTGGCAACCGGGAGGCAGAGGGCTGTGCTGAGTAACCACGGGACCCCAGCAGCAGGAGCTGTGTCAGTGTCCATCCTGACAGCCTGAGCCCTGTGCTAAGCATGGGCTGGGCATTTTCTCATTGTCATCTGATGTCATTCCCATAGCAGTCCCTAAACTCAGGGCCATTGCTACCGTCTCCCTTCTGTAAGAGAAGATCCCAGGATTGTGAGAGATGAAGGCACTTTACCTCCACGTCACATGAGCGTCTACACATCCACACAAGTATGGGTCTAAGGCCAAATCCCACCCCCTCAGCCATCAGCCTCCACCCACTGACTCACTGCACACCCCCAGTGTTGCAGATTCATGTCGCTCAGCCTTGTCAATCTGACAGGTAAAAGGGATATATTACTTTGATATGCGTTATTTGATTACTGGGAGATGTGGACAGTTGTCATAAGTTTATTAATCGTTTATATTTGTTTTGCTGTGAATTATCTATTCATGTCCTTTTCTTGTCTGGAAACAAGATTCCATTGTATTTTCTTCCTGCTTTCTAAGAGTGCTTTATGTAGTGACTATGAACCTCGTGTCAAACTGTTGTAAATCATGTTTTCCAAATGCGTCAATTGCCTCTTGGGTCTGTTTTTTCATAAACAGGAGTTTTGTGGGAAAACATATTAGTCTTTTCTTTTGTGATCTCTTGCATTGTTTTGGGTGGGCGTAAAAAGCCTTGTCTACACTATTGGTGACATTGTCAACTATATTTTCTTCTTTTTTTATGGTTTCTTTTTCCCACATTTAATTTTGTAATCTGTCTCATCATATTGATGAGGGTGTTACTTGATTTTTTTTCCCTAACACTTAGTTCCTTTTCCAGTGTTATCCTGCTCTTCCCACTTAGCTCCTTGTCCCAGCGTTACCCGCCTTCCCGCTTAACTCCTTTTCCCACTTAGCTCCTTGTCCCAGCGTTACCCGCCTTCCCTCTCAGTCTCGGGCAGTACAGATCATCTTAGCAGACGCCCTTTTCCTCTGTGCAAAACCTAACTGGACTTCTTTGCCTCTTTTCTCCCCTTTCCAAATAAAGCCACAGAAAGGAAAGAAGATCGTGGCCCTGGACCCCTCTCCGCCTCCGAAGGACACCCTGCTGCCGTGGCCTCGGCACCCGAACGCTGACGGGCTGAGGCGGCGCAAACGGGACTGGGTCATCCCGCCCATCAACGTGCCCGAGAACTCGCGCGGGCCCTTCCCTCAGCAGCTCGTCAGGGTGAGTGCAGACCCCTCCCGTTGGCACGGGGGTCTTGGTGTTAGCGTGAGGCTCTTCTCCGGGCATCCCAAAGCCAGGGGCGGCTCTGCATTTGGTGTCTAAGAAGGTGGCGATTTCACCCTTTCTGTAATGAGATAAGCCTTACACAGGGCAATGAAAAATTTAGACGGGGAAGCTGCGTCGTAGGTGGATGGGCCTTTGTGAGTCAGGGGTGATTTCTCTCTTGGTTACTTTCAAATGGCTGCTATGTGTGTGGAAGCAGTGGGCAGGGTGTGGGTTGTGGCCTTTGACCTCTGACCCCTTTCTTTGGTCTGATCACATTTGTTTCCATGGATGACTAAGATCCCGGATGATGGGATGGTGGCGTGTCTGCCATGACGATCATTGCGCCGAGGCCAGCGTGGGCCATGCCATGGGCCATCTGCAAGGTCTTGGTCCCCGAGTTCCCAAGGCCACCCAAGATTGCTTTTACCGCAGAAAGAATTTATTTTACAAATTTGTGTCTCCATAATCAAGGCCATCAACGAGCAATTTCTGCTTCCCTTTGAAGAAAATTGCAGCCCGATCTGAGCAATAATTTGATAAAAGGATGGCGAGAATTCCATTAAATAATTCCCAACCGTTGTGGAAAACCCTCACCCCACCCTTTGGAAATGAGGGTCCCCAGAGTGTGCTTAAGGGGCCATTCTCAGTCTTCGTGTTGTTGAGTGTTTTCTCATTCCTTTCAATGCAGAAGGCTGGGCTGTGCGTTTGGAATGCAGAGATGGGAGGAAGAAAGCAGCCACCAGGCATGGTCCCCCCAATTCTTTGTATCCCTAACCTTGGCCACCAGGCGACCCCACCAGAGAGCAGTCAAAATGACCGGTTATTTATAGCAGAAACTCTGGTGTGAGTGAATGCAGTGTGCCTCCACACCCCAGCCAAGGTGACTTGGTTGCAAACATATCACCTGCCTTCTGTGCACAGAGCTGGCCCTCCCACCTCAGCACCCAGCCTCTGCTGCATCCTCCCCTTTCGGGGCTCAACTTTCCTTGGCCACCCGTACCCCTTGAGGGCCAGGCTGGGCTGGAGATTTTCCTGTGAAATGCAGTTCAGGGCTTGAAGGAAGCTGCCAGGGGTTGGAACCCCATCCTGGGGGAGCTTCCCAGGCCTACATTTCCTGGGCCCACTGGACAACCTCCCACCCACACGGATGCCAGAGACGATGCCGATGGCAGTGCGGTGGCCCCCATGCTGCACCCACCTTGCCATCCTCAGGGCCGGGATTTGCTGCCTCCGGCCATTGCTTGTGTTGTCATTGACTTAAAATTCTTCTCAAAGTGATTCCATTTTTTTTCAACTTTTATTTTAAGTTTAAGGGCACATGTATAGGATATGCAGGTTGGTTACCTAGGTAAACGTGTGCCATGGTGGTTTGCTGCCCCTGTCAACCCATCACCTAGGTATTAAGCCCAGCATCCTTTAGCTATTCTTCCTGATACTCTCCTTCTGCCCCTCCCCTCCCACAGGCCCCAGTGTGGGTTGCTCCCCTCCCTGTGTCTGTGTGTTCACATCATTCAGCTCCCACTTAGAAGTGAGAACACGTGTTGTTTGGTTTTCTGTTCCCACTTTAGTTTGCTGAAGATGATGGCTTCCAACTCCATCCGTGTCCCTGCAAAGGACATGATCTCGTTCCTTTCTAAGGCGCATATAGCATTCCATGGTGTGTATGTGCCACATTTGCTTTATCCAGTCTACCATTGATGGGCATTTGGGTTGAGTCCATGTCTTTGCTGTTGTGAATGGTGCTGCAGTGAACAGACACATGCATGTGTCTTTGTAAGAGAATGACTTCTATTCCTTTGGGTGTATACTCAGCAATGGGATTATGGGTCCAACGGGAGTTCTGCCTCTACGCCTTTGAGGAATCGCCACACTGTTCGTCCCCAAAGGAGACTGTAGACCAAACCACAGTTTGATCACTGGGATCATTTGTCAGGCTAGAAGCTGACTGTAGAGAAAAGCATAAGGCGAGGGAACAGAGGCTGCCCTTGATTTGTTTCCCAGGCCAGTGGGGCAGGGGCTTCAGGGTGTGCTGGAGGCGTGAGGACCAACCAGAGATTCCTCTTTGAAGGTCGTCAGGATTGAAGGCCCCTGAGAGAGGGAGTGGGTTTCTACTGTGCTCTGCAGGCTTCTGTGATGCCTTGTGCTTCTGCTGCCCCCACATTGCCCCTTGTAGACAGTCTTCGGTCTTACTCTGGGGTCAGCAAACCTTTTCTGTGAAGGGCCAGGTGGTAAAGGCGTTGTGGCCGTACAGCTTCTGTCGCTGTGGTGTGAAATCAGCCTCAGGCCATGTGTCAACTAACAGGTTGGCCGTGTTCCAATAAAACTTTATTTACAAAAACAGGGAGTGGGCTGGGTTGGCCCATGGGCCATGATTTGACAAGTGCCAATCACTTTTCCCAAACTCCAGGAAGGGCTGCCCCAGCCACTCTCACCGGCACGGGGTAGGCACATGATTTGTGGAGTGAGCGAGCAGTGAATTTGAGGGCCCTCATCTGCTTACACCCACGGAGGCGGTACCCGCGGCGTCTGGCTGTTCTCTCTGTTATCTTAGCACAGCTGGGATATTCTGCTGCCCTGGCTCTTGGAGTTTCTCAGCCTGATGATCTAGGACTGAAAGGCGGGACTTTCTTCCTCAGCTCTGCTCCACAGACAGGCTTGTAAAAGGGCACACAAAAGAGCGAGGCCACGTAGGCACAGCCCCTGTCCCAGGAGGGTCCCAAGCTGCGTGTGGCCCCGCGCGCCCTCTCCTGGTGGACAGTGGAGAGAAAGACCCCCTACACTTCCTGCCTGGCTGACCTCCCGCAGCGTCAGTGGCTGAGGAAGTCTGGGCTGGGACAGGGTCCATGAAAGGACCGAATCCTCCCAGACCAGCAGAGGGCTCGGGTGAGGATGGGCCCAGTTGTCCTGTTGATGAGGATGCTTCTCCTGAAGACATCACCATGAGAGCCCAGCTTACTCCACATCTGAATGCGCTGACGGGGAACGTGGTTTTCCAGTTTGCAGGAGGGAAATCTGCCCCTCCTGATTAACACGAACTTGGAAAATGTGGCCGAGCGAGCAGCCGGCACCGGGAGCTCTGCGGGCCGTGCGGGTGCAGCCTCCTGAGGACTCTCTGCTGCTGACCTTCCTAAACTAGAAATGTGCAGGAAAGAATTGTGAAGTTGACTTTGGGTGTCAGAATGAGAAAAGTTACAAATTCCGTGCTTCCAGGAAACCGCCCCCAGCATCTCCGACTCAGGAAGTGGCGGCTTCTCTTGTTCTGGGGTCTGTGGCATTGCTGTGGTGTGAAACCACTTTGTCATCTGCTCCTCACACCCCCTGACTCGTCCAGCAGCCCCTGCAGGCAAGGTCACCTCCACGCCCAGAGCGTCACTGCAGAACAGGCAGTGAGTGGAAGGAGGCAGTGAGGTGGGTGCGTGTTAGGGCTGACTACCTGCACTGCGGCATTTCAGAAACTGAATCCAACCGAAGTCGATTTCTTGCTCACTGTGAAGGTTGGTGGGCAGGGCCAGGGTGGCCCGTGCTGCAGCCATTCAGCCACCCGGGGTGAGCGTCTCGGGACTGGCGAGGCTTACAAGTGGCATACGTCAATCGTGCCTACATGCCGCTGGACAAAGCCCAGTCACATGGCCACGTCTAATTGCAAGGGACATGGGGAACAAGTCCAACTCCATGTCCCGAAGGAGAGGGAAATATGGCTGGTGAATGGCTGGTCTCTGCCAAAGGAGGTTTCTTTTTTTTTTTTTTTGAGATGGAGTCTCGCTCTGTCACCCAGGCTGGAGTGCTGTGGCTGGATCTCAGCTCACTGCAAGCTCCGCCTCCCGGGTTCACGCCATTAGGAGGTTTCTAAAGATGAGATCAGCCTGCGTCCTTTCCTCCCTGATCCCAAGGAGCCGCCGGCCACTGGAGCCCTGGGTGAGCAGTTCAGATGTAATTCACCAACCAGGTCATTCTTTACCCTCTGCCCTGCTTCAGTTCGCCATAGTGCCTGGTGTGATCTGGCTGTATTTTCGTTATTTATTCACCTACTTACTTCTTCTCTAAGAGGAGGCTTCCTAAAGGCAAGGATCTTGGCCATATCCCTAAGTGTTGTAAACAGCCCTTGGCACGCAGTGGGCACTACATTTGTGGAGGGAGGGAGTGAGTGATAGACGTGATCTCAGTGGTGACTGTTGTGCTGGGCGCCCGTCAGCTCACCCTGCAAAGTGGCCCAGCAGCTGGAATTTGGCAGAAACGTTAGCACTGCCTGTCCTGGCTTTCAGAGTCCCTCCAAGTATTGATGTGGCTTACACAGGGGCATCCCCTTTAGCTTCCATCCGAAGGAAGGTGGGGGTGGCATCCCAACTGAGCTTGATGCCTAGGGAAGATAGACTTTTAGTGAATGGAAAATGGAATTTCCTTTGTGGCTTCTGTAGATTTGTCTTTTCCAAATGGACTCCAGGTCATTACGTAAGAACTCAGTGCATGCACACACACATTCACATGCGCACACATGTGCAGACTATACACACACATCCACATGTGCACACGCATGCATACTATATACATATGCACACACATGCATGCTATACACACACATCCACATGTTGCACACTCGTGCATACTATACACACACATCCACATGCACACACACGTGCGTACTATACACACATGCACACACCACCCTGCTTCACACACATATACATTCCTACACGTTCATGTTCTTGTTTGCCAACTGCTCCCTCAACCCTCCCCTCTATCTTCCATTAAATTCTTATCTAGCACAGGCAGTGGTTTGGGGGGTGCTTTCCTGTCCCCGTTTCCATCTATAGGAAGCTGATGAGCTTCCTGGCAGTGTTGGAGGGGAGGCAGCTCCTGGAAGAAGCCCCAATCGCAGAGACAGTGGTGAATACAGCCTGAAAGGGAGCGGCAAGCTGAGCACAGAGCGCTTGAGGTTCAGCTGGGATCAGCTGCAATTCTGCGCTCATTAAGGCATTTCATTCTGATAAAATATGTTAAATGAAAAAACAAGCAGGAGAGGAGGAGGCAGAATACTCTTCCCCAAAAAAGTCTGTTAATTACAGGCTTTTTCCTTGGAAGGAATATCACATCTCTTGCTAAGCACTCGCGGCGCCATGCAGGGAGAAATAGGTAACCTACTTGTAGAGAGGAAAGCCCTGAAAAGCAAAGGGGTGGCTCTAATCGGTGGGGCTGTGGAGCCGGGGTATCCGTGGCAAAGCAGGGAGCCACGCCTGGTGATTCTGCCACTGGAATCAGACCACAGTCTAGAGTGAGTGGTGAGTGAGGAGGTGTAGCCACACCGTGGAGGGAACACTGGAAACCCCAGGCTGTCCCTTCCTCTCAAGCAGAAGAGGGAGGAAGCCGCTCACAGTCACCGAACTGATCTTCCAGAAACTTGGATTGGAACTTTTCTTTATGTCCCCAGGGGAACTGGGGAAAACGGCAAGAAGGGGCACCATTTAAAAGGTTAGCAGGACACCCTCCCTGGTCCAGAATTCTGACTCTGGACTGGACAGTTTGGGCAGTGGCTACGGTGCCAAGCACCATGCAGGCACTGGGGATTCAGGGGAGAGAGAATATAGAGTTCTGTGGCCTTCAGGAACCACCAAGCAATCCACATTCTGTGTGAAGTTCACGCCTGGTCCCATGGCCCTTGTAGGGCCGGCACCTACACAGGCACGTTCGTGAAAGGTTTTTAAACACCGCTTGCTTGGCTAGCGTACACCTTAAGCTTGACTCCTGGTGAGATTCAGAGTGAGGATAAAATGAAACTTTTAAGAAGAGGATCTATTGCTTGGCTGAGTCTGATACCAATTCACACTGTGTTACCTTGAGAGGCTGTCCAGGGCAACGGTAGGAATCAGCGAATCAGCTCAAGGCGATGGGGAGGAACGTAAAGCTCTTGGGTGTGAATCCTTTCATTTTGGCAGTCGATATTTTAGAAGACAAGAAGTCACGCAAACCAGTCTTTGGGGCCCCCTGCCAGAGAGCAAGTCGGGAAAAGAGCTCTGAAGACAAGGCTCTGGAGGGAGGTCGCTCCACAGTCGCGGGGCCTACGAGGTGCTTAGGCCCCTTGGAGGAGACACGCAGGAGCCTGTTTCCAGAGAAGCACGATCACAGGTGCGCAGCCACGGGTGGCTCACAAAGGATTGCTCAAGTCAGCCCCCGACACCGAACAACTCAAATGAGCTTAAGCAGATTGAAGTGCAACATTTCCTTCCCGTCTTCTGGATAAATTTGGTTCCCATTTGTGCACATACACCCCATTGCTTCACATCCAACCACAAATACTTATGCCATTCTATGTGAACAGAGATGGGCTGGGTCTTTGGGGGCGTGGAGGTGAAAGGGCACCTGCCTGCCCTACACAGGCTCTGGACTGCTTGAGCAAATGAGTGATGCCCCAAGCTGGGTCCGCATCCCGAAATGCACAGCCAAGGCACCGGAGACGCCTCTCTGGTCTGTGGCAGGGCCCATAAAAGTTGATTGGAGGTGTGAGCACGTGTGGTGGAGCCAGCTGAATTTTAGCCCCACGTTATCTTCACAGAATGTTTGCTGGGTAACTTGGCAGTATAATTAGCACGGAGTCCACCTAAGAACCCATTTCTGATACTCTGCAGCATCCAGGTGTGTACAAATGACTCACGTGGTAGTCATTCATTGTCTCATGGAAGCAGGTGACCTTTCCAAAGCACGGATGTGGCTGTGCGGTTCCCACTGTCCTTGGGAGATGGCCTGAATCCTCACCTTGCCCGGCAGGTTTCATGAGCTCACACCACCCCTTGGCACGGCAAGCTCCAGCTGTGCTGGTGGCTCGTAGCTTCCAGATTGGCTCGTCGCCTTGGTCACCTGCAGTCCTGTGCACAAGCTCTCCCCTCAGCCTGGAGGGTTTGCCCGGTGCACCCAACAGTCCCCTCAGCCCGGCTACTTCCTACCTGCTCTGAGAACTCCCCACTTTTCAGGACCCATCAGAGGCCTTCCCGGGAGGCCAGGGCACCCGCTTTGCCTGCTGCTGTGGCAGAGTTTTTGACACTGTTTTGTCAGTAATTATTGTCGGCATCCCCCACTAACCCTAAAGCTACTTGAGGAGCGCAGATGTCATTAAACACGCATTAAGTGAGAATGACAGACGCAGCCCTCGTGCCCATCTCTGCTAGTCAGCCCTTCATGGTAATTAGGAAGATTGTTATGTTAGGGATACAGTACCTGACAATAATAAATTGGACGGTCTTTTAGTAACGGTGGTGTGGTTTATTTCATTCGAACACTCCTATCAATAGTAACTATAAATTCTAGGGGAAAATGTTGAAGCTCTTTGAAGTTACTTGGGAGAGATGGACAGTAGGCAGAATCTGTTGGGGCCTCCACCCTCGAAAGGAGAAAACAGCACTGGGTGAGACGTGTGTGCAGGTGGCTTTCCTCCGAGGGCACCATCCCAGTCCTTGCATCAAAGGGTGAGTGGGTCTCATGCAGGAAGCCACAGGCGTGCTGGTCACAGGAGTTGTACAACGGAGTTTAGAGTTGACAAAGCAGCTGGAATGTGAGGGGATACATTCTAGAAAATACATAGCCACAGATAGGGACTCCCAAATACACACGTAAGCTCTGCCCAGATCCTTGGCTGCCCCGGAACTGTGCATGCACAGAGAGGCACCGAGGGACCCAGTAAAAGCAACACTCAGCAGACTGAGAGAACTAAGCAGAGATTCCAAGGGAAACACATTGAGATTTGCGTCCAGCCAAGTGAACTCCCTGCTGTAACAAAAAATAAACACCCTCCGAGAAAGATAACAGAACCAGGGTCTCTACAAGGTTGCATTCACAGTGATCAGTATACACACAAAACTTAGTAGACATGTCAAAAAGAGAGAGAGAAAATGTGATCCACAGTCAAGAAAAAAACTGCCCAGAGAAAGGAACCCAGGAACCCTGAGATCACCCAGACATTGGAACTAGCAGCAAGGCCTTTAACATATTGCTTTATAATATCTTCAAGGGTCGGAATAGATGAGTGGATGAATAGATGGGGAATCACAGCAGAAAAAAAAAAGTGGTACTCTAAAAATATAACCAAATGGAAATGATAAAACTGAAAAGCACAGTGTCTCTAACGGAAAACTCACTGGATGGGTTCACAAGTGAATTGCTGAGGCAGAAGAAAGGGTCGGCGCATTTGAAGATGGATCAATACAATTATCCAGCCTGAAGAAGGAGGAGAAGTGAAGCAGACAGAGCTTCAGTGGGGTGGTGGGCAGTGGCCTAACATCTGTGTGATGGCAATAACAGAAGGAGAAGAGAGAGGATCAGAAAAAAATCCTCGAAGAAATAATGATTGAGATGTTCCCACATGTAGTAGTGAAACAAACTTACAGATTCAAGAAACCCAATGAACCCTAGGTAGGAGAAATACAAAGAATGCCATTCCTTGATCATAGTCAAACTGCTGAAATGCAAAAATAAAGAAAAAGCCTCTAAAGTAGAGAAAAAGATGCAATATGTCCGGGGCAGCCGTCAGAATGGGGGCTTGTCCTCAGAATCCCTGCAGTCACACGCCAACAGAACATCTTTACATTACTGAAAAGAAGCTACCAGCCAAGAGTTCTATATCCAGAAAAAATATCCTTCAAAAACGAATGTGAGCCTGGGCGCGGTGGCTCACGCCTGTAATCCCAGCACTTTGGGAGGCCGAGGCAGGCAGATCACCTGAGGTCAGAGTTCAAGATCAGCCTGCCCAACATGGTGAAATTCTACTAAAAATACAAAAATTAGCCAGGCATGGTGGTAAGTGCCTGTAATCCCAGCTACTCAAGAGGCTGAGGCAGGGCAATCACTTGAATCTGGGAGACAGAGGTTGCAGTGAGCCGAGATCACACCACTGCACTGCAGCCTGCGTGACAGAGTGGGACTCTGCCTCAAAAAATAAAAATAAAAATGACGGTGAAATAAAGACATTCCTGACAAACAAACTGAGGGAATTCATCACCAGCAGACCCAGCGGGAGTGATAAAGGATGATGTTCCTTAGGCCAGAAACAAATGACACCAGTTGGAAATCCACACCTCCAAGAAGGGATGGAGAGCTCAGGAAGAGATAAATTTATGGACTAATATAAAAGATTATCATTTTTCTTTTCATTTCTTTTAAAAAGCTGACTATTTAAAGCAAAAGGACAGCATTGTATTAGGGAGTTTATGATGTATGTTGATGTAATAAATATGACAACAGTAGGAGAAAAACTAAATAAGACAACAGTTGGACAAAGGACAGATGGGGTAAATGGAGCAAGGCTGCTTTGAAGCTCTGACGTTGCTGGTTAAGTGGCCCAATATTAACTCTAGGTAAACTGTGATGCTTATGAAGTTGAGATGAGTAT
>NC_045453.1:34523607-34530007 GCF_002776525.5 Piliocolobus tephrosceles
TCAAGACCAGCCTCACCAACATGGTGAAACCCCATCTCTACTAAAAATACAAAAAATTAGCTGGGCGTGGTGGCGCATGCCTATAATCCCAGCTACTCAGGAGGCTGAGGCAGGAGAATCGCTTGAACCCTGGAGGTGGAGGTTGCAGTGAGCCAAGATCACGCTGCTATACTCCAGTCTGGGTAACAGAGTGAGACTGTTTCAAAAAAAAAGAATTTCTTTATAAATAAATTAAAACAGTCACCAGATTGTCCAGTTTTTTAGCACAAATAAGTGAGTTTTGGATGTGCCCATCTATGAAAACAAATGCAAGGCATCAATGATTCTGAAGGCTTCTTCCAAATTCATTACCCAACATTCTATCTGAACACACTAATGTAAATTTCTAGGGTCGATAGTTTAAACTCTAAATACTCCAAAGGCACATTCTATATGATTTTTGCCCACAACCTTTCCTTAATATGTTTTCTAGACAAAAACATTAAATAGAGCTAAAGTGACATCAAGGTCTCCCTCCCTTCATTTCCTCTGATACATGAGAGAAATGTAAGCCCAGTTCCTTGGGACAGTTCTCCAGGTCCTCAGATGTCCTGTGCCCCGGGTCCCATCGGACACTAGTGTGCAGAGGCCTTGCAACTCTGGGTGGTGCAAATTTCCCACATCCCATCCCCTTCCTGGCTGTGGACGAGTGCAGGCTGGACCCCGGCCTCCTCCTTCCTGGCCTCCAGCTCACTGCCCTCCTAACCCTGGAGCGGAGGGGCCATCTAAACCTGAGCCATACTGGCCATTCCCCAAGCTCACTCGAGGTCGAAGCTGTGGCCGAGGCTTAGGCACTGGGGGGCTTGCTTCTGCTCCCCAAAGACGGGGTCAGGACACGTCTCCCTGGCTCTGTGCCCATCACGTGGCTCTAAGGCTCACCACCTCCATTCATCAGGTCTCTCCTCCGATGACTTCTCTGCCATGATAGGACCCTCACCCTACTCACACGCAGCCCTGGCCCATTCCCTAGCCATGCTCACCATCTCCTCATACCACGTGGCATTTCCTCATGGGGAGGGTCACACCTGCGGCAGCTCAGCTTTGCCTGTCATCGGCTTCCTCCTGCTGCGCCGTGGGCTCCCTGAGGGCAGCTCTGATCTTGCCCCTGTCTGTGTCCCAGCCACCAAGAATGCAGCCTGGCCCCGAGAATCCCCCCATGAATCCCTGCTGGAGGAGTGGATGGTGACCTGCTAGAGGCAGGAGCTGGATTTGGCCTGTGGGCTGTGGTTTGTGACCCCTGGACTGAGCCCTGCCTCTCCGGTGGGATCGTCTGGTGGACACTGCACACCCCACTCAGGTGTGCAGAGCCCTCACCCAGGTGCGCAGAGCCCTCACCCAGGTGGATAGGGCCCTCAACCAGGTGTGCAGGGCTTTCACCCAGGCGGACAGGGCCCCCACCCAGGTGTGCAGGGCTCTCACCCAGGCGGACAGGGCCCCCACCCAGGTGCGCAGAGCCCCCACCCAGGCAGACGGGGTCCCCACTCAGGTGTGCAGAACCCTCACCCAGGTGTGCAGAGACCTTGCCCGGGTGGGCAGGGCCCTCTAAAGTTCAGGACACCTCCCTTTCCAGGAGCCGTCTGAAGAGAGATTTGAGACCAGCTTAGCCACTTTCTTGGAGGGCAGAGGCCCCTGATGCTCCAGCTCTACCTGTGCTAGTGAATTTTTAAGCCATCAGAGCCAGGAAGCTTGTGAGTGAGTGGAAAATGAGGTAGGTTTCTTTCCCCTAAAGGAACCTTCAGACTGAGTCTCTGGGAAGCAACCAGGGGCAGGAGTTATCCCAGGAGCCAGCTTGAGTCTGGGTTTTCTCCCCCATAAGTGGACTATGGAAATACGCTCCCTGGTTCACCAGAGACACAGAGTTCTCCAGGATAGGAGGAACTGCTCTAAGAACACGTGAATGAGAGGCTTTCGGGTCTGGGGCTCAGCCCTCAGAGGAAACAAGGACCCTTGAGAAAGTTCGACCTCTCGTTCAAACAGCATCTCCTTCCACAGCAAGACAGCATGGCACTTCGATTTGTCCATCACCTACACTTCAGGGCCCACCTCCTTCCTGGCCCCAGGTAGGGAGGGGCAGCTACACGTGTGCACCACCCCCATGAGTGTCCTGAGCGTGGTTCTGAAGACACAACCCCAAGACGAATGCGATCGCCCTGCTGCAGCCTGTGAGTCGCCTGGCAGCCAGACACCGCGC
Source organism: Piliocolobus tephrosceles (assembly GCF_002776525.5). Lineage (NCBI taxonomy): Eukaryota > Metazoa > Chordata > Mammalia > Primates > Cercopithecidae > Piliocolobus > Piliocolobus tephrosceles. Next base: position 34,525,838 of record NC_045453.1, read on the forward strand.
TGAGACCCACGGGGATTCACATTGTCCCTGCTGAAGCCAGAGGGATGTGAAGAAAGCAATCATTTTGGACTCAGCTGCCCTGGGTTGTGTGGTTTAATCGCTCGTGTGAAAGGAACGGGCAGGCCCTTTGTGTTTACCGCCCCCTCATCCAAGCAGAAAATGTTCCCTTTCTTGAATTGCTTTAATGGCTATATTTATGCAGCTGAAAGTTCCTTAAGAAATGAAAGTAAAATCAAATTGCTGCAAATGCTCAGATAATTTAGTGGAGAATATTCAATTAGAATATATTAATATTTTAGATTTCCATCATTAATGGAATATTCAGGGATTTCATTTTGTCGTTGAATTGCTGGAGCACCCTGTGTGGACGGGTGTTTAGAATAAGAGCTCAGGCACCTTCCACAAATGGACTCTTAGAGTTTGGCAATGGCCAGAGAGCCTTGTGTCTGCTGGGCCGGCTCCAGGACTGCTGACCAGACATTGTCTAGGTGCTAATGAGTGGGCTCCCAGGGCCACTGTAGGGTGTAGCTGTTCTGAGGACAAGTTTAAGGATGGAGGAGAGTGTGTATGTTGGGGCAAGCTGGCAACAGCCCTTGCTTGGAAAGAGATGTCCTTCATTCTTCAGTTGTGGCCTTCATACTTGAAAAGGTGAAACTGTCTGTGCATGAAATGAGGATGACAGCAGGCTGTGGTGGCAGTTATCCATCCACCATCCATCTAGCCATCCATCCGTCCATCCATCCATCCATCTATCCATCCATCCGTCCATCCATCCGTCCATCCATCTATCTATCCATCCATCCGTCCGTCCGTCCATCCATCTATCCATCCATCCATCCATCCATCCGTCCGTCCGTCCATCCATCTATCCATCCATCCATCCGTCCGTCCGTCCGTCCATCCATCCATCTATCCATCCATCCGTCCATCCGTCCATCCGTCCATCCATCCATCTAGCCATCCATCCGTCCATCCATCCATCTATCCATCCATCCATCCGTCCGTCCGTCTATCCATCTATCCCTCCATCCATCCATTCATGCATTCACTAAGCATTTCCATGTCAAGCACCCCTGTATTTGTCTGTCCTTATGCTGATAATAAAGACATACCTGAGACTGGGTAATTTATAAAGGAAAGAGGTTTAATTGACTCACAGTTCAGCAGGTCTGGGGAGGCCTCAGGAAACTTACAATCATGGTGGAAGGGGAAGCAAACATGCCCTTCACATGATGGCAGGAAGGAGAAGTGCAAGTCAAAGCAGGGGAAAGCCCCTTATAAAACCATCAGATCTCATGAGAATTCACTATCACGAGAACAGCATGGAGGTAACGGCCCCCACCAGGTTCCTCCCACAACACGTGGGGATTATGGGAACTACAATTCAAGATGATATTTGGGTGGGGCCACAGCCAAACCATATCAACCCCCTGGTGTGCTGTTCTGGATACAGAGGCTACAATAGGAAACAGACGGAATAGTCCAGCTCTCATGGAGTTTATGTTCAAAGACAGGGATAAGTAACCATTAGTTACAGTCTGGGAACCAGAGAATGTGGGGTGCCATTGAAGTTTGATTTCAGATAAGGTGGACAAGAAAGTCACTTCTGAGAGAACTGAATGCAGTGGCAGAGAGAATCATGGGGATATCAAGGGGGTGAGTGCTCCAGGCAGAGGGAACAGTAAGTGCAAATGCTCAGAGTCTTGGAGGAAGAGCCAGGAGGTCAGAGTGGCTGAATAGAAATGGCCAGGGAGAGGGTGAGAGTAATGAACTGAGAGAATGTCAGGGCCAGGTCACTCAGGAGCATACGGCCATGGGAGGGACTTGGTGGTTTACTCTGAAACCCAAAGGGTGTTGTGGTGCGGCATAAATTGATATAACAAGACCCCTCTGACTGCCGTAAGGAACCCGGCAGAGCAGGAGCAAAGGCAGTTGCAGGAGGCGGCTTCGCAACCCTCCCGCTGAGCTATGAGGAGGCCAGGGGTGTTGTTTTAATGTCCTGCCCAATAAAACAGCTGGAAACCCCAATCTTATCACAGACTAGACGTCTGTGACCCTTGAGGAATGAGAGGCTCCCTTTGAATCCACTCGTGACCATGGGCTCGCGGAGCTTCTGTTTCACTTTATGTGTGCATGTGAGGAGCTAGAGTGTGGCAGCCAGAAAAAGAAGCGGCCCTGGGAGGCTGGGGGGGGGGCTGGGGGTGCAGATGGGGTGGGGATAAGGCACAGCGCAGGTTCTGGCTAAAGGATTTCTCCTGGCTTGGAAGGGAAGTGACGGCAGAGGAGCCCTGAGGAGATGGAAACTCATCTCCCAGGATCCTGGCTCCCAGCTCCCTTCCGGCACCCAGAGATGGGGTCAGGAGGCCCCCAGGTGCTGACAGCAGGTGTTCCCTGGAGCTGACAGAGGAGACAGCCCATGTGCCGTCAACCCTCCTGGGCTCCCAGCCCGGCAGTGTTTTCCTGCTGGCAGCAGTCCTGCAGGAGGCCTGACCATGTTTCTGATACTTGATGTTTCCTGTTCATTTCTAACAGCAGACATTTCTAATATTCTGAAGACTCCTTTCTCAGAATATTAGAGACCCAAGGAGGAAAAGCCATCTCCCCAAAGCTCTCTGCTCAAAGACCTGACTTCAGCTCAGAGAAACAAGGGCATGGGAGACAAGGCCCAAAAGCAAAGTCAATGAGAAGTAGATGCGTGGGAGGGGAATTGCATCTTGGAAATCATACTGTCCCTTAGCTATAGAAGAGAGCAGAAAATGCTGCTTGTTTCCGCTTCCCTAGTGGTGCTGAAAGTCAGGCTTCTGTCTTCAAAGTGACTCTTTAAAAGCATGCCCCAGAAAGAGCAAGCTGGCCTGAGTTGTGTGGGGCTTTGTTTTGCTCAGGCAGAAAGTCTCGTCTGACACAGGTGTGGGTTGGTCAGGCACCAGGGCTTGGGGACCTCCCTGGTACCATCCTGGGGAAAAGGCCTCAAAGCTCTCTTGATGGCACTGGCTTACTCCATAGAGGCCCGAGACGGCCTACAGATGCATCTGCACCTGTGCTGTGTGGGGCCCTGTCAGAGTGATTTTTGATGGAGTTAGTTTGATTTGGGCTTTGGGGCTTCATGAGTTGTAATGCTTATTGAAGTTGAGAAGCTGATTTCATTTTCCCAAAATGTAGGCTGATTAAAACAAGAAAAGCCGTGCAGCCTTGGTGTCTGCTTCTTAAAAGCAAAGTTAAGCATTCAGCTAAGGTTCATGTCAGAAAAGGGGCAGGGGGGAGCCTGGGCTGGCGCCCCCGGGATAGGAGGGGCCAGCAGCCACACCCTGCCTGCTTCAAGCAGCCTCTCCCTGGAGGACAAAACCAGTGGATCTTATCTGACCTAGTGGTTTCAGGAATTTTCTACACACATAAAGCACATCAGAGAGGAGAGAAAATTGTTGAAGTGCTCCGTGTTTTCAGCAGAAAATTGTTCCCCATGTCGCTGCGTGCACAAGCCTGCCTTGCCCGGGGCACACCAGCGCCTCAGCCCAGCAAACCAACATGCAGGCCCAGAGTCAGGCAGGGGCTGTAAGCAGTGTTTCCCACTCGCCATTGCCTCTGGGAGGTAGAAGTGGTGGAGAAGGGACAGGAGGTATGGCTGTCCTGTGCCATCAATTTGGGACAGCCCAGGCCTGAAGACTTTTGTCTCTATAAATAAGTAGCCAGGTGAAGATTTAAGTTTTCTATGAAAAATAATGGAATCTGAAGCTAATCTGTGTTGCAAATTCAAGGTGTAGATTTGGGCAGGGTTGACACATTTATTGTGTTCAGTCTGAAATTGGTCAATATAGGATGACAAGAGGTGAACAGTATATCCACAATCTATTATATTAGATTAGTGTCCATCCACCCCTCCATCCATACACCCATCCATCTGTTCATCCATCTATGCACACTGCCACCTACCCATCTATTCATCCATCCATCCTCTGTCCACCCATCCACACACCCACCCATCTAGCCATCCATCATCCATTCATCCATCCATCCATCCATCCATCCATCCACCCACCTACCATCCATCCATTCATTTCTCCATTCATCCATTCATCTATCATTCATTCATTCATCCACACATCCATCCACCCACTATCTATCCATTCATCCATTCATCTCTCCATCCATCCATTTGTCTCTCCATCCATCCAT
>NC_045453.1:34530017-34536916 GCF_002776525.5 Piliocolobus tephrosceles
TCTCTCCATCCATCCATTCATCTCTCTCTCCATTCATCCATCCATATTTCCATCCATCCACACACCTACCATCCATCCATTCATTTCTCCACCCATTCATTCATCTCTCCATCCATCCATTCATCCACCCACCCATCCATCCTCAGCACTCTCACCCTCAGACTCTCTCGTTGCTCCTGACATCAGCAGGCCCCAAAGCCAGAACTCTGGCATAACCACAGCACCCACCTCCAGCTACTGTTTCAAAACGCTTCAGGCCTTTCAAGTAAACGAAAAACCGAACAGGCAAAAAGATTGCTGTCCTCAAAACTATTTCAACATTTGAAAACTCCCTGTCGAGGGTAAAGGTAATCAGTTTTTGACAGTGGTGGAAAATTCTTCCAGGGGTTTGGGGAAAAGCCATCCCATTTGACTTACCTATGAACACTACACAAACTTTCTGACTTGATGCTGAAGCCTAGCGCTGAGGAAGATTTTAGGACCAGAGCAGTCTTCTTAATTGTTTTCCTAAATCATTAGCAACAAAAATGTGGACTTAGAGAAAGAAGTGCGTTCACTCAGATTTCTCCTTAGAGGAAATGTTAGGTTTTGCTAGGAAAGTCCATCTTAGGCCAGATGAAAACAGCAATTCACCTGGTCATGGATGAGACGTGTATTGCAATCAGCTCTGTGTCCGGTGTTGAGGTCCACAGTGGGCCACTCAGTTACGGTTCCTGTCCTGAAGCACTACACATTGCTGGTGGAGACAGGCGGTAAAGGCGAGAACAGATGAGAGGAGAAGAAACTGTTAGAACACGTAAGGAACCACAGGGAGAGTGGAGCACAGGGACGGGATGGGCAGTGAGGGGCAGGCTGGGATGGGGGGCAAGGCTGTAGATGGGACCTTCCAGCCCAGGCCTCTCCAAGGAGCCAGCTGCTGAACTGGGCCTGCATGGCAAGGAGCTGGCTGTGCACAGGTCAGGCAGAGACCCACAAGTGCAAAGGCCCTGGGGTAGGAATGAGCGGGGCACACCCAAGGAACGTAAAGGTCTGTACTGTGAGAATATGAGTGAGGGAAAGGGAGGGAGGGGGCTGGGGGAGGGCAGGAGCAGGTCCCAGGGCCTCCAGCCTGTAGGAGTTTGGGTGTAGCTCCAATGCGGGAAGAAGCTTGCAAGGAGCCATTTGATTGTCCATCTATCATCCCCTGGATGCCTTTGGCTGCCTGATGGGGCTGGAAGGTTAAGGTGAGAGCTGCCCCAGAGCCCCAGGGAGGAGAGAGTTGCCCTGAGGAGAGATGTGGGGGCCTGGGCTAGGATAGTAGAGGCATGGAGGTGAGGAGGAGAAAGCGGGGAGCCCAGATGGCCTGCAGGGAAGGACCCAGAGGACTTAGGGAGAGACAGGTGGAGGAAAGGGAGCCATGGAGCCTGGCTCCTGGATTTTCAGCCCACCCTGATGTTGAGGTGACAGCACCTGGCATCCCCATTGCTCAGGAGGTGCCCGTGTGTGGGGTGCCATGGGGATGCCATGCACATCTGTCCCCCCGCACATCTGTCTCTTCCCACTCCCTCCTCACCTCTTGTTACTAAAGAGGCTTCCTGCCTCAGCCCAAGGGCCTCTTCCGACATGCAGCTGCTGGGTGCACTGGGCTGGTTCCCAGACTCTGCGTTCAGCTCTCCAGGATGCTGCAGGAAACCAGGAAATCAAATAAGGCCATTGACACCTCGCCCATGATCTTTATTCTGTTGTCTCTTAGTCCACCCAAAAAAATGTAAATCAAAATAAAATCAGAATATCTTTAGATGATGCTCTGTGTGTGTGTGTGTGCATGTGTGTGTGTGTGTGTGTGTATTTTTTTTTTTTTTTTTTTTTTTTTTTTTTTTTTTTTTTTTTTTTTTTGATATGGAGTCTCACTCTGTCACCCAGGCTGGAGTGCAGTGGCACAATCTCAGCTCACTGCAACCTCCGCCACCCAGGTTCAAGTGATTCTCCTACCTCAGCCTCCCGAGTAGCTGGAACTACAGGCATGCGTCACCACACCCAGTTAATTTTTGTATTTTTAGTAGAGATGGGGTTTCACCATATTGGTCAGGCTGGTCTTGAACTCCTGACCTCGTGATCTGCCCGCCTTGGACTCACAAAGTGCTGGGATTACAGGCATGAGCCACCGTGCCTGGCCTACGTGGCTTTTTTTGGTTTTGTTTTTGTTTTTGAGACACAGTTTCACTCTGTTGCCCAGGCTGGAGTGCAGTAGTGCAGTCTTGACTCACTGCAACCTCTGCCTCCTGGGTTCCAGTGATTCTCCTGCCTCAGCCTCCAGAGTAACTGGGATTACAGGCGCCCACCACTACACCCAACTAATTTTTTGTATTTTTTAGTGGAGACGGGATATCACCACATTGGCCAGGCTGGTCTTGAACTCCTGGCCTCAAGTGATCTGGCCACCTCGGCCTCCCAAAGTGCTGGGATTACAGGCGTGAGCCACTGTGCCCGGCCCAGACGATGCAGTCTTCATGGGAGCAATGTCACCCCCCAGGGGAGCAAATCGTTCTTGGCGACAAAAAAACCAACTTAGATATCATAACAGATGGCGGTCCTCCAAAGGCACATAAACAGATTTCATGACTGGAAGAGGCAACTGGGAAACAAAAATTTTTTAAAGGCTCTGAGGGCTTGCGGGATAATAAGAGACATTGAGAAACATTGCTCGGGGACCCATAAAGTGGGCCCAGAGGTCAGGGTGCCCCCTGGACACTCATTCTCAGGCTCCCAGCAAGAATGAGCCTGAGGCCAGGCGCAGTGGCTCACGCCTGTAATCCCAGTACTTTGGGAGGCCGAGGCAGGTGGATCACGAGGTCAGGAGTTCAAGACCAGCCTGGCAAAGATGGTGAAACCCCGTCTCTACTAAAAATACAAAACTTAGCTGGGCGTGGTGGTGGGCACCTGTAATCCCAGCTACTCAGGAGGCTGAGGCAGAGAATTACTTGAACCCGCGACAGAGTGAGACTCCATCTCAAAAAAACAACAACAACAAAAAAAAGAATGAGCCTGAAATAAGTGAATACCTCTCACCCTGGCAGCTCAGGGGGTGTCTAAGCCTGGGCCCCAGGAGCACTCTGATGTGAGTACTTCTTTGAGAGGTAGAGGAGACACAGGGCAGGGCAAGGAAGTGAACCAATGAAGGGGAAGCAGGCCAGTAAGTGATGTGTTATAAAGACACCTGCCTCGGGGCGGCTGGACATCCCGCTAAGCCAGCCCTGGGAACCCGTCGTTCCCCTGCTTCCGCCATTGTGTTGAGGGCCTGGGGTGCTTATACACCAAGTCCTTTGGTCCTTGGTTGGAGGCTACTCCCAAGGACATTAATTCCTTAGCATTTTCAGCCTGTCAAGTGGGCAGCAAAGGTGGCTCAGCAGGAAAAGAAAGGCCCCTGGCAAAGAGTCACAGGTGCTGCTTGGAAGTTGGTGAATGTGCTCTGAAATGATAACAGGCAGACACAGGTGGGCACCCACAACTTCTCCTACAATAGCACGTCCTTGGACTGGACACAGGCTCCATGACTCTCCCCCAAACCACCTATGTCTGGTCCTATGCACCTAGAAGCTCTAACCCAGGCCAGCAGGACTGCAAAGTGCATGATCACATAGTCCCGCAAACGGGTCCTGCCTGCCTGATCTCAGACCTGCCAAATAGGGCTCACTGCACCAGGCACTGTGGGCATTTTAGGATGCTCTTAAATATAACTATGCACCTTATAGGAAGAATGTTAAGCTGGCCTAATTCCTGAGCCACTCTTGAAGTGGTTCCCTCTGTCCTAATGTTTGTCAGAGTTTTCTTGGTTTCTTAAATATCGGTAGAAAAGAGTGTTCCTCCATTGGGATGATGGTGATAAAGGTGGGGGTGGTGGTGATGATGATTATGATGAGGATGATTATGGTTATAATGGTAATGAGGGTGATGATGTCGATGGTAATAATAGTCATGATGTCATGATGGTGGTGATGATGATGGTAATGGTAGTGATGATGGTGGTGATGATAATGGTGATGATGGTGGTGATAATGGTGATGATGGAAATGGTGATGGTGATGATGATGGTAATGGTAGTAATGATAGTGGTGATGGTGGCAGTGATTATGGTAATGGTAGTGATAATGGTGATGATGATGGTGGTGATAATGGTGGTGAGGATGATGGTTGTAGTGATAGTGATGGTAGTGATGATGGTGATGAAAATGGTGGTGATGGTGATGATGACGATGGTAATGGTAGTGATGATGATAGTGGTGATGGTGGTGGTGATGATGATGTTAATGGTAGTGATGATGGTGGTGACAGTGGTGATGGCGATGATAGTGATGATGGTGGTGATGGTGGAGACGATGATGGTGACGGTAATGATGGTAATAGTAGTGATGATGGTGATGAGGATGGTAGTGATAATGGTGATGATGACGATGGTGATGGTAGTGATGATGGTGATGATGGTTATGGTTATGGTAGTGATGATGATGGTGATGGTAGTGGTGGTGATGATGTTAATGGTGGTGATGATGTTAATTGTGGTGATGATGATAGTGGTGATGGTAGTGGTGATGATGATGTTAATGGTGGTGATGATGGTGATGGCGATGGTAATGATGATGGTGATGATGACGATGGTGATGGTAGTGAGGATGGTGATGATGGTAATGTTAGTGATGATGATAGTGGTGATGGTAGTGGTGATGATGATGTTAATAGTAATGATGATGGTGATGATGATGATGGTGATGGTAGTGATGATGGTGATGATGGTAATGGTAGTGACGATGGTGGTGGTAAGGATGATGGGGTTGATGATCATAATAATTAAGAGGAGGACAAGGGCTAGTATTGATCATTGCTACCAGCTACCATGTGAGTTTCATACAGATCATCTCTGAGATCCTAAGTTTTAGTCCTCATAAAACCCATCACTTTCCCAGCAGTCACTTTGTACTGACCCTTTCTTCACCGTAGTATCCTGAGCCCCATCTGCCAGTTGCTGTCCTGGGCACCAGGGACAAAAGGGAATGCATGAGGTGAATGAGATGCAGCCTCTGCCTTTAAGGAGCCCCCAGGAAGGTGAGAGGAATGACAGGTGACAGGAAGTCACATCATGGTGGCATAAATGAGACACTCAGGGTGACAATGGGAGCCCCCCAGGAGGACACGTACATTGTGCTTGGGGAGACTGAGGCAGGCTTCACAGGGGAAGAGAGGCATGAGCAGAAAACAGAACAAAAAGGCATCATCCCCTTAAAGCAGGAAGGGCATCAAAGCAGAGAGAAGGGGCAGGGAGACCAGAAGCCACTGGGATGTGCAGCTTGCTTTGCCTATCTGGAACATACCAGAGGCGGGGCCAGGAGTGTGGACTCAGGAGGGAGGGAGGCTGGGCCCCAGGACCATAAGAGCCACTGGGCTGGAGTTTCATTCACACAGCCACCGTGGAAGGCTGCCTGGGGCAGAAGCAGTGTTGCATGAGTGGATGGATGATGGATGGATGGATGGATGGATGAATGAATGAATGAGTGGATGGACGATGAAGAGCCTCAGAGCTATTCTAAGAAGGATGGGCTTTGTCTGAGAGTAATGAGAGCCTTTGATGAGCTTTCAGGCATTGAGTGACATGGTCAGATCTGTGCTTTCCCCTCCCCCTCCCCACACAGCAAGCTGGACCCTGGTGGAAGGCAGGGGTGGGGGCTGGCCCCTCCCCATCCCTCAAGCCCAGACCAACATCTAGGGAGGCTCCTGGACCGCTGCCTCCTCACCCTGAGGGGCCACTGGCTGTTTGCCATCCTTCCCTGCACTGCCCTAGCCTGTGAGGCAAGGAGTGTTAACATTTTACTCCTATCATTTTACTGAGGTTCAGAGAGGCTGAGTGACTCGCCCAAGGCCACACAGCCAGGAATCTCCAGAGCAGGACCCTGACCCACCCCTTCTGCATCCAGGGCACATGACAGCTGCTCACAGCCCCTCCCCAGCCCTCCACCCCACACTCTATTTACAGCCCAGCACAAGCCAGGGCTGCCCAGAAGGACTCGGCTTGGGTTCTCACCTTCTGACACAGATGTCACTACCCCTGGCCCTGCCCTGCAGCCTCACTGGGCCCACCGCCCTGCCTCCCATTTCCTGGAAAGGGGCATCCTGTAGAAACAGATGAGGTCCTGCTTGCCATCCTCCTGGGCCCTGTAGTGGCCCCCAACCATTGCTTTGGCCTGGGAAAGGGAGGACCAAAGGATTTGATTATTTCTCTGCTTGGCCACCCCTGGGGTGTGGTCAGCCCTGAGAAAGTCGCTTTGATTACAGAGCCAGGGTCTCACATCTGTGGTGCTGAAGGCTGAGGCAAGGCTCCATGGTGTGGAAGCCGCCCAGCAGTGTCAGGGCCCACGGGGAGCTTTGAGCCTGCGGCTCCCAGCACCCCCGTCCTGCTGGAAAACGCTGGAAACTGGAGTGTGTGAGAAGGAGGGGCGGGAGGAGAAGATGGAGCTGCCGAGCAGAAACCGTTTCCAGGGGCTTCTGCTAAAGTGGGAAATCTTCCACTCCATCGAGAAATTGTTTAACTTTCTTGCTGCTTTCCCGATGGCAAGGCGCGTGCCCGTGCCAGCTTGCTTGGGAGAGCCATAGGGCGCCAGCTGCAGCATCAGCTCCCCACTGGGAGGCAGTGCCAGCCACTTCTCCTGGGTGGCTGGGGAAGAGGGGGTGCGGGCTGCTCTCTGAAGGCTGGGACAGGAAGAGTCCCCCGACACTGGCCAGCTCCTGGTGGACACAAGTCCCTTCTCTCCCCGAGCATTGGAAGAGCAATAATGCCATTGCCAAGTCAAAGGGCTCACGCCCTCCACTGCCCAGGATGGGGAAGGCTCACGCCATCCACTGCCCAGGGTGGGGAAGGTTCACGCCATCCA